>NW_018165732.1:73805-90749 GCF_001263595.1 Phalaenopsis equestris | reverse complement strand
CACCCCAAACCCCCCCCCAATTGCCCCTGATGGCCTCTCCTTCCCCCTCTATTTAAACCCACCCTCCATAACCAAACTAAGAGAGCTTGAACTTCCTTGGGGAAACTCTACAAAATTGCTTTCAGAGCTTCTTAAAGACCTCTTGAGTTCAACTCTAACCATCCTTGAGCCTTCAAGTCGACTGCTCGAGCTCAATTTCAGAGATCAAAATCAAGACCGAAACAGGACACCCCCCAACACTCCATGAATCCCCACAGTGAGAGAAGAAGATCCCCCACAAAAGCCCCATCACCAGAGCATCCTAAGGTGGACTTTGATCGAACCCCTAACTCGGCCTTGGTCGATTTCATATCTAGGCATTCCACCATAGCTTGAGGCTTCATCTAGGAGCTCTTTGGACTCAAGGAAAGCTTTTGGAAGCACCCAATCGAGGCCACACCTCTTGGGTAAAGGTATTGAAATCTCCCCTTAAATCGAGCTTCATTTAATTCTCCATGCTTATAGACTTGATTTAAGGCTTGGTCAACCATATAGATATGTTCTCCTTGTCAAGGAGAGTCTATAGTAACAAACCACACTTAATTTGGTTAAGTATCAAGAAAGATATTATGGTTTGAATGTGGACGGCTTGCGGGTTAGCTCATTTTGGACGAAGACTGAGGACCGTCTGATGGAGCGTGTATTGAATGGAGGGCCCTGATGCGGTCGGACAACGCTTCAGTTTGTGAATGGGGAGGCTGACTTAAAATGGAAGCGTCTAATCCCGTGGCGACACGCGTCTGTTCGACGCGTACGAGGATGAGTAGGATAAGTAGAAAATTAAGGGCTTTTTCCTATTTATTTAAACACCAGAACTTCAAAAATGCATATCTTTGTGTAGAAAAATTACAAAAAAATATAATAAAATATCCTCTTGCTCAGTGAACAGAGGAGAACAATGTGGAAATAGTTTCATATTCTTTTGATGCGTGTATTATTTTTAATTAATTAAATGTTATTTTTCTTATTTGGACTCTCCATTTGTATAGACATTTTACCATGACATGACACCATGGGGTTTTTAATGTCTCTGTTGTTAGGTATCTCCCCTAATTTTTTCAAGGTCAAGGGGCATCTCTAATTAGAGATATTTAATTTTCAAGTTAACGGTCTCTGTTTTTGTAAAACAATTACAAAAATTAAAGTACTCATCAGAACAATAAAAAATTTGTTTTGATAGATTCACTGTGGTCAGAGAATCCTAGGAAAAATATAAACTTGGTTTAACTCATTAAAAATAATCATAATTATCACCAACCCTAAAAAATGAAATAAAGTTAATTTGGAGTGATTATAAATGTAAATGACATAAAAATAATTCTCCTTTGAGATTTAATGTCAGATGAGCTCCCCATAAAATTTTCAAGTCAATTCATGTTAATTTAACTACTCAAACGAATTAATCAAGTGAAATCACACTTTTGGCATTAAAATAATTATAATAATTAAAATAAAACTAAAAAATCAATAAAACTAAAAAAAAAATTACCAAATTAGTTTTGGGAGCTCCTTATGACCAGAGGAACCTAAGAAAACTAAAATTGGAATCAAAATAAATACTTCATTTTTGGGCTATTTTTGAGTACTTAAATAATTAAATATTAATTAAAAATTATAAAAAATTGTGAAATTGTAAAAAAACACTAAAATGTCACATTTGACTTACTGATCACCTAGAACAAATTAAAATAATTTTTCTAATGTAATAAGTCAAGAAATTAATTTCTAAAGGCTTAAAATGAATTTTCTCTCATTTCTCACTAAAATAATTCCAATAATTAAAATATAAATCAAAAAAATATGAAATTTATTTCTTTAGGTTCCCTGTACTTAGATAGATTTAATAAAAATATAAAACTTAATTTTCTACTTAAATAATATTTTATATTTAATTAATGCTCAAAACAAAAAAATAATTCTAATAATTAAATTAAACCTCTAAAAATCATAAAATTGGTCAAGTGGTCCTCTAGCCTAAGTGAACCTCCAATAATTTTCTTAAGGATAGAGGTTTGGTTTTAATTGAGTTATTAATATTTGATTGTAAAATCCTTATTTTTGTATTAGAAATAATTATAAAATTAAATAAATTTAGAAAAAAATTACAATTTCTCCTCTGATATTTTAATTAACTTGTGAATGGGATAACTTAAAAGTTTCAAGTCATTTGAGTTTAATTTAACGAATTATAGGGTATTATGGTCTTAGGGGCAAAAGGGTAATTTTAGAATTTAAGACTTGGTTAATATTTAGACTTATTTAAAGGGCTAAATGGGGAACAAATAATATTAATTGATATGTTTTGATGATTGGAATACGAAAGGGATAAATGGTAGTAACCAACCTCACTTTGGTCTTGTAAAGGATAAATTTGTAATTTCCTTAACATTGATAAGACTTGGAAGAATATTTAAATTAAAAAAAGATGTTAAGGTGAGGGGTTTGATTTTTGAAAGATTATAACTCACTGATTTTTAAGCCCCAATTAATGGTTTTGAAATGACTATAAAGATTAAAGGTATAAACATTTAAAACTTTTTTCTAAAATTACAAATCTACACATTAATTTTTAAGGGCTTAGTGGTGAACTAAGCTTAATCAGAAATTTGTTTAATAAGGTTTAGAAAATATTTATAACTAATTTAAAGATTTTTTAAAACACTACAAGCCCATCTTTAAAATCAAAGTGCTAAGCTCCTTAATTAAACCAAATTGCCCCTAAAGGTCTTTACCTATATAATTTATAAATAAAACATCAAGTGACAATTACCCCATCCTTAGGGTTGGCTAGAACATCAGTTCATTGAGCATAAGCGTATGATAAGGATGAATTATTAAGCAACATAATGAGTTTGAATAAACTCAGGACTTTTCAAGGGATTGTGAGATGTCTAGGGCCTGGTCCCTAAACTCCTCTCATACTCTTTTGGATATCTTGAAGTATGATTAAACTCATTATGCCTTGCTTGAGAAATCATCTATACACTTAGATAAATATGACCCATTAAGATATGACCTAGGATCTGGTAGACACACCTTAAACATGTACTTGCTATTCTTTTTCTACAAGCATGCATTAATTTATGTAAAACTATATACCTTTTTCTAAAATTACAAATCTAGCCATTAAGCTTTTAAGAGCTTAGCAGTGAACTAAGCTTGATAAAAAAAAATTTTAATGAGATTTAGAAAATAATCTATAGCTAATTTAAAACTTAAAAAAAAACACTACAAGCTCATCTTTAAAATCAAAGTGCTAAGCTCCTTAATTAAACCAAATTGCCCCTAAAGGTCTTTACCTATATAATTTATAAATAAAACATCAAGTGACAATTACCCCATCCTTAGGGTTGGCTAGAACATCAGTTCATTGAGCATAAGCGTATGATAAGGATGAATTATTAAGCAACATAATGAGTTTGAATAAACTCAGGACTTTTCAAGGGATTGTGAGATGTCTAGGGCCTGGTCCCTAAACTCCTCTCATACTCTTTTGGATATCTTGAAGTATGATTAAACTCATTATGCCTTGCTTGAGAAATCATCTATACACTTAGATAAATATGACCCATTAAGATATGACCTAGGATCTGGTAGACACACCTTAAACATGTACTTGCTATTCTTTTTCTACAAGCATGCATTAATTTATGTAAAACTATATACATATGCCTTGCAAGTACTGAACTTTCAGGTGTAGGAATGAGAAGATTCGACGGGTACACTTTTATTATTTACAACATCTTCTTTTCCTACACTTTCTTTATTGTACTTCTCCTGCTCATGAACTTGCATGTTAAACAACAATGTCACCTTGCATGTCAAAACTAGAACTTTTAGGATAGCCACAGAACTGAAACAAAAACAAAAAATAAAATCAATTAAGATAAAATTCTCCACCACAACATTACAAAAACATTTAAAATATAAGACAACTCAAAATTTAATAAAAAATATCACAAAAAAAAACTAAAATTGTAACTAAATTAAAATGTCTCTATCGGATGATCGGGACTCCCTCGAAGGAGTAACCTATTGTTGCTAACGAGTCTTCCCACGATCTCAATAAAAGTATTGAAAGAAAATAGTAGTGTTGGAATGAGGGAACTGTGGGATCCTAATTGGTGTGCTCTAATCAACTTTCATATCCCCCATAAAATAGTCATAACCTTAGGAAATAATTGATTTGACATCATGACCTGACACACTAGAAAATTTAACTACTAAGGCATGATATTTTTCTCATCTCCTCAATTAAAATTTCTAAAACTAAAACCTGCTACTTCATCGAGGAGCTTGGAGCTTTCCTGTGGGCAGCATTCTACGACAACGATCTACAACAATAAGAGGATCTACAACTGACTTTGCCCCACCGGATTACTATGAATATAATGATTATGATTTCAGCTACGTTTGGAATATTCTAATAATAACATAATTGATTTTGTTCAATATAACTTTGATCTCGATTCCTAAACCGATCCTCAAATCATACTTAAGTCCGATGAGCCTGTTAATTAGAATGAAGAAGACATCGACAATGTCGGTTACGATAGCACCGGAAGTGAGAGACCAGTCCTCGAGTGCCACGGCTCACCACTTGCCATCAGTTTGGATCTCTCCAATGAAGAAGGGACATTGGAAATTTTACCTATAACATCTGAGGAAGAAGAAATTACAGAAGTAAATCTAAGGAGCGGGAAGATATTACCTCGAAAAATAGCTCCAATGGATAAGGAGAAACAAATAGTCACTCAGAAAGAACTACCTCCACCTCCACCCATGGAAGCGCCACATAGCCAAGTGAAAATTAGATGATTATATAAAGTTGATAATAATGTGATAGCTCATCTTAAAAGGTTGCCGACCAAACTAAGCATCTAAAACACTCTAAACCTATCGAAGGAGATGAGAGATTTTATGGTTACAGCCTTGCTCGACCTAGAGATTTGCTTGGCGCGATTGGCTAGCACATCCTTAGATGAAGTTTTTTTGTTAAAAGAATAGCCTGGGATAACATTCACAGATGAAGATTTGTTGCTCGGTACCACCGTACTTGTTGCTCGGTACCACGGACTGATTTACATCTCTATCAATATCGACATATTTGTATTGTCTAGAGACTTGGTAGACCCGGGAGCATCACAAAACTTAATGAGTCTACGAATATGGGCATATTTGGATATTTCAGCTCAAAAACTTATAGCTGAGAGGATTTAATCAGAAAAAAGAAAGAGCTCTTGGATCGATTATATTATTAATGAAAGTTAGAGAACTAGTAACAACTGCAAAATTCCATATCATCAACGCAGAAACTTCTTTCAATGCTTTACTTGGACAACCATGGATTCACGAGCTTAATATAGTTCCATCATCTTTACATCAATGTATCACATATTTTAAAGAAGGATAAGAACATTGTATCAAAAAGGATTTACAACTGTTCTCAGTTCATGAAGTAGGCATTCATAAAGACGCCGCCTACTACGCACCTCCAAAGAAAACAATCTTCTCTCATGAAGTCATGATGAATGAAGTGAAAGACTCATAAGAATTACAAAGAAGAGGCCATTCAACTCCGCTGCAAAAATTTACTATCGTCTCTTCACAACGAGGTGGTAGAGGTTCTGTTAATTAGAATGAAGAAGACATCGACAATGTCGGTTACGATAGCACCAGAAGTGAAGATCCAGTCCTCGATTGCCACAGTGTACCGCTTGTTATCAACTTGGATCTCTCCGATGAAGAAGGAATACCAAAAATGATTCCTACAGCATCCCAGGAAGAATAAATTACAGAAGTAAATCTAAGGAGCGGAAAAGTATTACCTTCAAGATCAGCTCCAGTAGATAAAGGAAAACAAATAATCACTCAAGAAGAGCTACCTCCACCTCCGCCAGTGGAAGAGCCACATAACCAAGTGAAAATCAGAGGATTATACAGAGTTGATTATAACATTCTAACTCATCTTAGAAGGTTATCGACCAAACTAAGCATTTACGACACTCTAATCCTGTCAATGTGAATGAGAAAATCTCTGGTTATAGCCTTGCTCGACCAGAGATTTGCTTGGCTCAGTTGGCCAGCACATCCTGGGATGAAGTTTGTTCATTGAAAGAACAACCTGGGATAACATTCACAGATGAAGACTTGTTGCTCAGTGCCACCGACCATAATCGACCTCTCTACATCTCCGTCAATATCAGCAGATTTGTATTGTCCAGAGTCCTAGTAGACCCGGGAGCATCACTAAACTTAATGAGTCTACGGATGCTGACATATTTGAATATTGAGGCTCAAGAGCTTAGATCCGATAAAATGATATTAAGAGGATTCAATCAAAAGGGAGAAAGAGCCCTTGGATCAATTATACTGTTAATGAAAGCTGGAGAATTAGTAACAATAGCAAAATTCCACATCATCGATGCAGAGGCTTCTTTCAATGATCTACTTGGGCGGCCATAGATTCACGAGCATAATATTGTTCCATCATCCTTACATTAATGCATCAAGTATTTCAAATAAGGACAAGAACATTGTATTAAAGGGGATTTAGAACCATTCTCAGTTCATGAAGTGGGCATTCATGAGTATGCCGCCTATTATGCACCTCCAAAGAGAACAGTCTTTTCTCGTGAAGTTGTGACAAATGAAATTCAAGACTCAGAAGAATCAAAAAGAAGAGACCATTCAACTCTACTTCAACAATCTACTATCGTCTCCCCACAACAAGGCAGTAGAGGTTCTTTTAGCTCATTTACCCGAGATCGAGGTCAGGGATGTGGAAGAGGAAGAACCAACACAATTATTGAATGGACCAGGCTGACCATCAACATTGACATGGAAGAAAGTTCTGATGAAGAACGTTTTAAGGAAGAAAAGATGATGATAAAGAAAAATAAACCTCAGTACAAGATCTCCTTGGAAGACATGAAACACAATGAATATAAGTCGCTGTATGATTGGATCAACCATTATGTGAACGCCATGACCCTTACTCCAATCTATCCTCAAAAGGTTAAGAGTTTAGAGGTCAAGGAAGTCCGTAGTGTTGGTTTGAAGTTGATCAAGTTTTACCGTGCTTCCCCTTCTACTAGTTCTGAAAATCATGTAAATTTGGATGATGATTTTAATGAATTAATGGAATTACCTTTTCGTTACTTTTCTCCTTGTGTACAAAAATTAATTCAACAAGGATATGTGCCAAAATAAATGCCAAAAGATAAATTACAAATTTTTAAAAGACTGTGGAATGTTAAAAGCCGAACTCCTAATTCAAAACAGGGTTTCAGATTTGGTACTATAAGACTAGTTGATGATTCAAAATTTTGCATGGTTGTTACTAATGCATTAGAAGAAGACTACCTTGATGTAGAGGATGACTCTCAAGAATAATTAAAAGATGATACTCCGCTAGAATTTGAAGGAGAGATTAAGTCAACATTTGAGGAGTTAAAGGAAATCAACCTCGGGACTGGGGAGCAGCCCCGACCAACCTTTATAAGTTCCTTACTCAGCGAGTGAGAATCCGTAGAGATAATAAAGTTATTATCAGAATTTAAAGATTGCTTTACCTGGAGCTATGATAAAATGTTAGGGTTGTCAGCAGAAGTTGCAGTACATAAGCTCGAGGTGGATAAATATATTACCCCAATAAAAAAAAAGCTCCCAGAAGAATGAGACTCAAAGTAGAGAACCAAGTCATTGCCGAGGTGAAGAAATTAATAGACGCTAACCTTATAAAAGAAGAGCAATACCCCACAGCTAATATCATGCTAGTTAAGAAGAAAAATAGAGAAATCCATGTATGTGTCGATTTGAGAGATCTTAGTAAGGAATGTCCAAAAGGCAAATTTTCACTACCGATACCAGAATTAATGGCGGACATCGCTTCGACACATGAGATTTTCTCCTTCATGGATGGGTCTTTAGGATATAACTAGATAAAAATGGCTTCAGAAGATGTATCACTTACATTCAGAACACCAATTGGGATTTTCTGCTACACAGTGATGCCATTCAGATTAAAGAATGCTGGAGGAATATATCAACCAACAATGACAAAGATTTTTAAGGACCTCATTCAAAACCAAGTAGAGTGCTACGTGGATTATTTGGTCATCATAAGTAAGCAAAAAATAGACAATTTGTACGATTTGAGAATCATGTTCGAATGACTACAACAATATGATCTTAAGATGAATCCCTTAAATTATGCACCTCCAAAGAAAATAATCTTCTCTCGTGAAGTCATGATGAATGAAGTGAAAGACTCAGAAGAATTACAAAGAAAAGGTCATTCAACTCCGCTGCAAAAATTTACTATTGTCTCTTCACAACGAGGTGGTAGAGGTTCTTTTAGCCCATACACCCGAGATCGAGGATAGGGACGTGGACGAGGAAGAACCAATACGATTGTTGAAAGGACTAGGTCGACCATCAACGTTGACATGGAAGAAAGTTTTGATGAAGAAAGTTCCGAGGAAGAAATGATGATGATAAAATAAAAGAAACCTCAATACGAGATCTCCTTGGAAGATGTGCAGAAAGATGAATATGAGTTGATGTATGATCGGATCATGTGAATTCTATGACTCTTAATCCGATCTACCCCCAAAAGGTTGAGAGTTTAGAGGTCAAGGAAGTTTATAGTGTTGGTTCAAAGCCGATGCCGATCAAATTTTACCATGCTTCCCCTTCTACCATCTTGAAAATCATGTAAATTTAGAAGAGGATTCTAATGAATTAATAGAATTACCTTTTGGTTACTTTTCTCCTTGTGTACAAAAATTAATTCAATAGGAATATGTGCCAAAGAAAATGCCAAAAGATAAGTTATAACTTTTTGAAAAATTTTGGAATGTTAAAAGTTGAACTCCGAATTTGAAAGAATGCCTCAGATTTGGTACTGTAGGACCAGTCGATGATTCAAAATTTTACATGGTTGTTACTACTCCCAGATAAGATTAAAGCTATCTTGTAAATGTCTCCTCCCAAAACCTTGAAACAACTACGTTTCTTTTAAGGAAAGTTGGCATACCTGAGACGCTTTATCTCTAATCTCTCAGGTAAGTGTCAACCCTTCTTGACATTAATTAAAAAGGACGCTAAATTCATTTGGGAAGAGAAATTCCAACGGGCCTTCAAGGACGTTAAATAATACTTAATGAAACCTCCTATTTTGGTAGTCTCTATCCCGAGAAAATCATTTGCCTTAGATGACTCTCTCGAAGCCTTATTAGCTCAAGTCAAGAACGAGGTTAAGGAAAACACACTATACTACTTGAGTCGATGTTCAATATCAACAGAGATAAAGTATCTGCTTATTAATAAGCATCGTCTAGCTTTAATTTTTGCCACCTAAAACCTTAGGCACTATATGCTTTCTCATAAAATTACTCTTATCTCGAAAGTTAATCCGTTGTAATATTTGATGACCTGACCAACACATTTCGGACGTCTAACAAGATGGTTGATGATTTTATTGCAATTCGATATAACTTTTGTCCCCCTCTACGCTATCAAGAGAAAAATTTTAGTAGATATTTTCACAGCACACCCACTTCCAATTGGATCCTCACTCAACTATGAACTACCAGATGAGCAAATACTGCAAATAGAACCCTCCAGAGCCAGACATTGGGAAATGTAATTTGATGGGGCTTCATCAGCCTAGAAAGATGAAGGATCAGAAATGGTTATAACAGACAAGCAGGGTTTGGTATGATTTTTATCACTCCAGATAAAGGTATGTTGAGATTCTCCTACCATCTAACAGAGCCATGTACAAATAACAAAGCAGAATATGAAGCGTTAACACCGGATTGGAGTTGGCGATATCAATGGATATAACAAACGTTGTCATCTATGGAAATTCTCAACTCGTCATTGAACAAGTCACTGGACAATACAAGCTTTTGAAACCAGGGCTAGTAGAATACCACCAGTATACAATGAAGCTACTCGAACAGATCCCTAATGTGACTCTATATAGGATTCCTCAGGAAGATAATGCCCATGCTAACGCTTTAGCAAAACTTACCAAAGAATTGGAATGTCCCCTGAAGAATTCCATTGTATTACAATACAAGGAAGATGAGTTTTGTCTCAAATCAACCTCGACAGTCTACATAGGCTCGAAAAAGAAGAAAGAATGATGATTGAAATTGCTGACATCGATGAAGACTGGCGTAAGCCTTTAATAGAATGTTTACAGACTGAAAAGTTGCCAGAGGATAAGTCCAGGGCATATCACGTCACAAGAAGGGCTATGTCATATGATCTAGTGGATGATGTTCTCTACAGAAGATCGTTAAATAAAATGTGGCTGCAATGTCTAAGCACAACAGAGGCACATAATATTGTCAAAGAAGTACATGACGGATTATGTGGTACTTACCAGTCAGGGCCAAAGATGAAGATGAAGATCAACAGACTCAGGTATTATTGGCCAACAATGATATTCGTCTCCATGGATACAACTAGAAGGTGTCACCTTTGCCAAGTGCATGAGGTGGTCTTACACCAACCTTCAAATGTGCTACACCCAACTGTTGCCTCGTGGTCATTTGAGTGTTGGGGCATGGAAATAATAAGTTTGATATATCCTCCATCCTCTAAGGGACATAGATTTATTATCGCCGCTATTAATTATTTCTCCAAGTAGGCAGAGGTAGTGCCATTACGAGAGGTTACAACACAACATGTTATGCAATTCTTCAAGACCAATATAGTCTACCATTTCGGTGTTCCATGCAGCGTAATTTCTGACAATGAGACAGCCTTCAAGAGCACGAAGATCAATAATTTTGTTAAACAATGTGGGATATATTGGAGATACTCTACATTCTACTATCCTAGGGCAAACGGACTGGTCGAAGCTTTCAACAAAACACTCATGCAGATTCTAAAGAAGACACTAGACGAAGATAAAAGAGATTGGCATAACAGACTATTAAAAGCTTTGCCCACTCAATGTACACCTTACTCGCTTATGTACGGGTTCGTGGCCATACTACCGCTAGAAGTTAAAACACCGTATCTCAGAGTCGGCGTCACCAACCAAATCACAACAGAAGAAAGTGTGAAACTCAGAATTTAGGAATTAAAAAGACTTGAGGGAAAATGACTAGAAGCACAACAACACTTGGAACTCTACTAAGCAAGGATGGTGTAGGCTCATGACAAATTGGTCTGCCTGAGGACATTTAAAGTTGGTGATCTTGTCTACATTCTCAAACGATCTATTCTTACACACCATAAGATAGGTGGAAATTTTGAACCAACTTGGGAGGGACCATTTTTCATAGAAGAAGTTTACTCGGGAGGATCCTACCAGCTGCTAGATTTCCGAGGCGGAAGACCTATGTTGTCGGTCAATGGCCTCTACTTGAAGATATATTACCCAACGTGACACTGCTTAAAATCAACATTTGCTTTTGAATTTTTGATTGTTCTGGGATTATCTATTTGGCCAGATGTCAGTGACTAGTTCCTAAATTTTTTAATAAATTAACCTCAATAAATAATTTGTTTTTTGAAATTTGTCTACTTTATTTTTCTTCTTCTGTTTCTAATTTTCAAAAACTAATTAAAATTAAATTAAATTGAATAAAAAATTTTTGAAAATAATAAAAAAAAATTTGTAAGTGTTTCGTTCTTATTCTTGTTCATGATGAATGTCTGGGCACTGATGTTTTTCTATCTTATCTCGCACTTAATGAAGAAAGAGCTACTCAGGGTGGTATTATATACTTGGACTTATACTTTAGTCAAGTCAATGTAGAATATGAGAATCCCTTGATGGACGTCGTCAGTCACCAAGAAAGGAAGGATTGTCATCTATGTTAAAAATGGGCACCAGAGAAGAATCCTCACGGAAGAGGAAGAAAGTAATCACTCAACAACAATATCCAATTGAAGGAACCAGTCGTCTACAGTCCCTGATAACTGCCCCGACAAGGGATTTAGTAGGTGCCAATAAAGAGAGAGTGTCAGATGCACCTCTTAGAGGAACTCAGCATCACAATGCCAACCGATGTAAACATAAAGCCCTCCTGCGAGAAGAAAGAAGACGACAGAACGAGGCAATAAGTCTACTCACCCTTATTTCTGAGGGGAAAATTTATGAAC
This sequence comes from Phalaenopsis equestris, assembly GCF_001263595.1. Classification (NCBI taxonomy): domain Eukaryota; kingdom Viridiplantae; phylum Streptophyta; class Magnoliopsida; order Asparagales; family Orchidaceae; genus Phalaenopsis; species Phalaenopsis equestris. The sequence continues at coordinate 78,578 of NW_018165732.1, read as the reverse complement.
CATGCATGAAGGAGACCTCTTCTAGCCCACGTGATACATAGGATGAGTTGGAGCCGGCCACAGAGCCGATGCAGACAGAAGCACCCCATGAATCTTATAAAGGTTGCCCGCTATGCAATGCTGAAATGCCAGTGGGAGCATCTATCGGAGGAGTATTTTGTTGAATGTTTGGGATGCAACGTTCTACATTTGGATTGCAATAGTTCTTTTCAAGAGTTCACAGCAGTAGGTGTGGGAGCCCAGGAGGCAGTATATCCAGATGCGGAGTCGTACATCCCATTTCCTACAGAACTAAATCAGACGTAGATTCCTGTAGATGTTCAAACGAGAGGACGACCCCTACAGTTTGAGGAGATTTCCACAGCAGAATTAGAAAGAATTTGAGAGTCAAAAGAAGAGAGTTCGAGTTCTATGAAGAAGTTTAAGGTAGAAATGTCAACATGTTGGAAGGCCTGGCACTGTATAACAGGGTACTCTCAGAAAGTGACGAAAAAATAATTTTAGACTGTGTATTCGACCTAAGGGACAGAGGTCGAGCTGGTTAGCTGAGGCCAAAAACATACTTAGAGCCGCAAAAATGGATGCACGGGAAAGGAAGAATAAGCATTCAATATGGTTGTTGTTATAGTTTTATTGAAGATATGCAAGGGAACCCCCCTTGGGATCTTAAGATATAATGAGGTTGATCCAATGATATATGCAATAAAGAGGATGGTCAATAGGCTGATTCGATGGATTATCGATGGATTATACTGCCAACCGATTGCATCCCAAAAAGCTGCATAATCAACATTTATGAGAAGGGGGATTTCATCCCTCCCCATATTGACCACCATGACTTCATCAAACCTTTTTGCATAGTGTCTTTAATGAGCAGAAGCAACATACTCTTTGGAAGAGAAATTAACATCATTGGCCTTAGAGAGTTCAGAGGGTTCGTTGAGATTCCACTGTCGATGGGTTTAGTACTGGTCTTGAAAGGAAATTGGACTAATTTGGCCAAACACTGCATCTCGGGAGTGCAATATCCCAGAGTATTTGTAACATTCCAAAGAATGCAAGATAGTAAAAAACCAAGGGTGTTTCGTCTAGACCCGGAATTGGAAGAACTACAGCCTTATGAGCTATGATAAGGTTGTACCTCTAAGCACACACAAATGATGTTCTTGTCTTGGAGCATGGCTCAGTAGGTCACCTTGATCAGGAGCTCACCCCGCCTAGGATGGATAGTCAGTGGACACCTTTTTGTACCTTATTTTGATGCAGCAGATATGATGAGACATGTGTCTGATATGTTCAACTTATGATATGTATTCAATACATGATGTTTTAGATGTATTCAACATGTCTTTTGATACTTTAGAACGTACTCAGTCTGTAACTCGCATTTGAAGTAGATTAATGAAATTTCTTTCAGATTTCAACTTGCTTGTTAAATTTCCCTCTTTGTACGATCGATAAAGGGCCACAGAACCATGTGTTGGTTCTAAATTATAATGAATGAAGAACAACACAATGGAAGCCTGATGATAAAACTTCAAATATTTTTGAAAAATCAATAAACAAAAATTAAATTTTGAAAATATATTTTAATAATTAAATGTGATAAAAATAACAAGAAAAAAAAATGATAAAATTTGCTGAGTTTGTTTCTCTTGAGTTTGAGGTTTCTTACTCTCCGCTTGCATAGCGCGATTATCCAAACATACACCAATTTTCTTCATATTCCCACGAAAGTGCACATTCTGCAAAAAAATTCACAAATTTTTCTCACCAATGTCGATCTTCACATGAAACATAGTTATAAGCTCAACACCAAAAATTCTTTGCACTATTTTCATATTGTTCTCGGGGTCAGTACTGAGATTCTGGTTCCCTCCTGCTACCTCTTGGGTTGGATCTGAGTCCTTGAGCATTCCTTCCCAATGTAGTGATCTATTCCTGATCAGCTCTTAATTTGGATCTGAGTCCTTGTGCTTTCCTTCTCAATCTGATCTTTTATGCTTCCTCTTGGGTTGGATTTGAGTCCTTGACCATTCCTTCCCAATGTAGTGATATATTCCTGATCAACACTTGAGTTAGATTTGAGTCCTTGTGCTTTACTTCTCAATCTGATCTTTTCTGCTACCTCTTGGGCTGGATATGAGTTTTAGAGCTTTCCTCCCTATTGTGACACGTATCTTCGAGATATTTTTAAGGGCACTTTAAATGGAGTAAGGCATCCTATTCTCATCCTTTGAGATCGATTTAAGACTACCTTAAATGGAGTAAGGCATCTGATTCTCTACCTATATGTTTGAGATAGGTTTAAGACCACCTTAAATGGAGTAAGGCACCCTATTCTCATCCTTTGAGATTGGTTTAAGTCCACCTTAAATGGAGTAAGGTATTCGATTCTCTACCCATATCTTTGAAATAGGTTTAAGACCATCTTAAATGGAGCAAGGCATCCTATTCTCATCCTTTCAGATCAGTATAAGTCCATCTTAAATGGAGTAGGCATCCGATTTTCTGCCTATATGTTTGAGATAGGTTTAAGACCACCTTAAATGGAGTAGGGCACCCTATTCTCATCCTTTGAGATTGGTTTAAGTCCACCTTAAATGGAGTAAGGTATTCGATTCTCTACCCATATCTTTGAAATAGGTTTAAGACCATCTTAAATGGAGCAAGGCATCCTATTCTCATCCTTTCAGATCAGTATAAGTCCATCTTAAATGGAGTAGGCATCCGATTTTCTGCCTATATGTTTGAGATAGGTTTAAGACCACCCTAAATGGAGTAAGACATCCTATTATCATTCTTTTGAGATCAGTTTAAGACCACCTTAAATGGAGTAAGGCATCTGATTCTCTACCAATATCTTCGAGATAGTTTAAGACCATATTAAATGGAGTAAGACATCTTATTTTCATCCTTTCTAAATCAGTTTAAGACCACCTTAAATGGAGAAAGGCATCTAATTCTCTACCCATATCTTTGAGATCTATTTAAGACCACCTTAAATGGATTAAGGCATCTGATTCTCTACCCATATCTTTGAGATAGGTTTAAGACCATCTTAAATGGAGTAAGGCATCCTATTCTCATTCTTTCGAGATCTATTTAAGACCACCTTAAATAAAGTGAGACATCCGATTCTCTCTCCGGGATTGATACCCAAATTTGAATTCCCATTCTGGGGTCAACACCTAAAACCTAATTCTCAACCACCAATATACTTGAAGCCTGATAATTTGAAATCCACCTTCTAAATCCCCAACGAGAGTTCCAAGTTCTTGTTCTGATTGGATATTCACTTGCCAATTCCCCATCGGAAACAATGCTCACTCAAACCTACTCTTTGTTCTAGGTCTATTGACTTAGAAAATCTGTGATGGATTGGTTGATCTCGTCGGTCAACGCCAATATGTGCGGTGTGCATGCCTGACACACCACACCTATTGAGGGTCAATTTGTTCCACATTTTTGGTAGATATCTACTTTTTTCCTCTTTAGTAGCCTATGGTCTAGCCATAGAATTTTCCTGTTGACTATTCCTAGAAGACTAGAAAAAGAACCCTCACCATTAGAAATTCCAAATTTTTCTCTGCTCAACTTGAAGTTCCACATATTGGTCCTAACATCTAGCACTTAGTAGGTGGGATCAGTATGAAGGAACCCAAGGGGAGTCTCCCATAAGATGGTCAGACCTTAGGACTAACCCTGGGTGGTCTGGTGATGGTTGAAATGGCTTACACACACTAAACTTTTTTGCATACCCCAAACCCTAAGACTCTTTGATTTGGTCTCATGGTTCCTTTTGAAAAGTTCATATGAATGAACTTATACCCCTAGTATTTGGCTAAGAGGGTTAGAAACAACATATTGAGCATCCAAAATGAGTCCTCACATGGCTCCTATTGGGTTGGCATGGCTTCATGGCTTACTTGCCCATTCTAGCCCAAAATCACCAAATTACCAAAATACCCTTACAACCCTAATTTTTTCCAAATCACCCAAAATTACCCAAATTTGCCCAAAAAATCATCTCAAGCCACTCACCACTACCTAAATTAACCCAAATTCACTAAAATGACCAAATTCTTAAAATTCCCCCAAAATTGCCAAAAATTACCAAAATACCCCTCATGACCCAAAAAATTTGAAAAATTCCAAAATCATCCCAAATATTCCCAATTTCAATTTTCAACCATCACATTGACCTAATTTGACCAATTTTTACTAGAAGACCTAATTTTTCCTTAAAGGCACAATTTTCCCAAATTAGCCTCAATCTTGGCCCAATTGACCCCAACCTTGCCCAATTTCAATTCTAAACCAAAATTCAGTATCTCGAATCTTAATCTAAGCAGAGTTCAGGCTCAATTTGATCCAATTGCAAGCCTAATTTCACCCAATAAAAAGGCCCCCAATTTTGACCATATGCCTAAATCCACTAAAGTAACCCCCCAGTTCAATTCAAAATCACTTGAAATTCTACCAAATCCTTCATGAAATCTCCCTACACCAAACTCAACATTTAATTAGTCCAAATTTTAGCCCAAATTCAATTTTAATGTTAAAATCCCAAATCTTTAAGTCATTCAAAAAGCCCACATGACACATTTTCCCCCCATCATCCATTTAATCAAAATCATTTCCTAAGTCATAAATTCATGATCAAATTATTCTAAAAAAAGCCTCATGACAAACTAAACTAAAATGCCCCATAAATTCAAAAATCCCTTCTCATGAAAATTAGCCAAGCCAAGGACAAGCCATGAAGCCACT
>NW_018165732.1:50725-73730 GCF_001263595.1 Phalaenopsis equestris | reverse complement strand
CAATTGACTTCACCAAACCCAAGCCCTTACCCCCTGAGTCAAATGGTGACCTGAGCTTGGCCGACCAGCCACTTAGGCTGCTGGAAAAGCCATGTCCAAAAGCTCCACCTAGGCCAAAACTCAAAATTAAACCCATCCAAATTGTCTCATCCTAATTGGATTCTTGCACATTTTTGGCATCCACATAAGCAACCCAAAGCACCCATTAATTGCCCGTGATGGCCTCTCCTTCCCCCTCTATTTAAACCCACCCTCCATGTCCAAACTAAGAGAGCTTGAAATTCCTTGGGGAGACTCTGCCAAATTGCTTTCAGAGCTTCTTCAAGACCTCTTGAGTTCAACCCAACCATTCTCAAGCCCTGAAGCTCATTGCTCGAGCAAAATTTCAGAGCTCAAAACCAAGGCTGAAACAGGACACCCCCAAAAACTCCACAAAACTCAAATTAATTGCACTCACACCATCCCCACAGTGAGAGAAGAAGATCCCCCAAAAAATCCCCATTAGCGGAGCATCCTAAGGTGGACTTTGATCAAACCCCTAGATCGTCCATGGTCGATTTCATACCTAAGCATTTCACCATAGCTTGAGGCTTCATCTAGGAGCTCTTTGGACTTAAGACAAGCTTTTGGAAGCACCCAATTGAGGCCACACCTCTTGGGCAAAGGTATTGAACTCTTATGTTAAATCGAGCTTCATTTAATTCTCCGTGCTTATAAACTTGATTTGAGGCTTGATCAACCGTATAAATATGTTCTCCTAGTCAAGACAAGTCTATAAAAACAAACCACACTTAATTTGGGGAAGTATTGAAAGAGATATTAGGGTTTGAATGTGGACGACTCGTGAGTTAGCTCATTTGGGAAGATGACGGAGGACCGTCTGATGGAGCATGTATCGAATGGAGGGCCCTGATGCGATTGGACAACTCTTCGGTTCGTGAATCGGGAGGCTGACTCAGATAGCGGTGTCCAATCCCGCAACGACACGTGTCTATTCGACGCGTAGGAGGATGAGTAGGAAAAGTAGAAAATTAAGGGCTTTTTCCTATTTATTTAAACATCAGAACTTCAAAAATGCATATCCCTGTGTAGAAAAATCACAAAAATAAAATAAAAATACTCACTTGCTCAGTGAACAAAGGATAACAATGTGGAAATTGACTCATATTTTTTGATGTATGTATTATTTTTAATTAATTAAATGGTTTTTTTTATTATTTAGATTCTCTATTTGCATAGAAATTTCACCATGGCATGACACCTTAGGGCTTTTGATGTCTATGATTAGGTATCTCCCCTAATTTTTCTAAGGTCGGGGGGCATCTCTAACTAGAGATATTTAATTTTCAAGTTAATGGTCCCTTGACTCATAATTTTTGATGTATGTATTATTTTTAATTAATTAAAGGGTTTTTTTATTATTTAGATTCTCTATTTGCATAGACATTTCACCATGGCATGACACCTTAGGGCTTTTGATGTCTCTATTATTAGGTATCTCCCCTAATTTTTCTAAGGTCATGGGGCATCTCTAACTAGAGATATTTAATTTTCAAGTTAATGGTCCCTATTTTGGTAAAAAAAATATAAAAATTAAAATACTCATCAGAAAAATATAAAGTTTGTTTTGGTAGATTCACTGTTCTCAGAGAATCCTAGGAAAAATATAAACTTGGTTTGACTCATTAAAAATAATTATAATTGTCACAAACCCTAAAAAATAAAATAAAATTAATTTGGAATGATTATAAATGTAAATGACCTAAAAATCATTCTATATTGTGATTGAATGTTAGAGGAGCTCCTCATAAAAATATCAAGTCAATTGGAGTTAATTTGACAACTCAATGAATTAATCAAGTGAAATCACACTTTTGACATTAAAATAATTATAATAATTAAAATAAAACTCAAATAATTACCAAATTAGTTTTGGGAGATCCGTATGAGCAGAAGAACCTAAGAAAAATAAAATTAGAATCAAAATAAATACTTCATTTTGGGCTATTTTGGGTATTTAAATAATTAAATATTAATTAAAAATTATAGAAATTCCAAAATTGTAAAAATATACTAAAATGTCACATTTCACTTGCTGATCACCTAGAACCAATTAAAATAATTTTTCTAATTTTCTAAGTCAAGATATTAATTTCTAAAGGCTTAAAATGAATTTTCTCTAATTTCTCACTAAAATAATTTCAATAATTAAAATATAAGTAAAAAAAATTGAAATTTGTTTCTTTGGATTCCCTAGACTCAGAGAAATTTAATAAAAATACAAAACTTAATTTTCTACTTAAACAATATTTTATATTTAATTAATGCTCAAAACAAACAATAAATTCTAATAATTAAATTAAACCTCTAAAAATCATGAAAATTGGTCCAAGTGATCCTCTAAGCTAGGTGATCCTCAAATAATTTTCTTTGATTGAGTTATTAAATTTTGATTGAAAAATCCCAATTCTTGTACTAGAAATATTATAAAATTAAATAAATTGAGAAAAATCACACTTTATCCTTTGATGTTTTAATTAACCCATGAATGGAGTAACTTAAAGTTTTCAAGTCATTTGAGTTTAATTTAATGAATTATAGGGTATTAGGGTCTTAGAGGCAAAAGGGTAATTTTGGAATTTAAGACTTAATTAGTATTTAGGCTTTTCTTAAGTATAGAGGTTTTGTTTTGATTGAGCTATTAAATTTTGATTGAAAAATCCCTATTTTTGTATTACAAATAATTATAAAATTAAATAAATTGAGAAAAATCACAGTTTATCCTTTGATGTTTTAATTAACCCATGAATGGAGTAACTTAAAGTTTTCAAGTCATTTGAGTTTAATTTAATGAATTATAGGGTATTAGGGTCTTAGAGGCAAAAGGGTAATTTTGGAATTTAAGACTTAATTAATATTTAGGCTTTACCAAAGGGCTAAATGGACAAAAAATAATCTAAATTGATATGTTTTGATGATTTGAATATGAAAGGGATAAATGATTGTAACTAACCTCACTTTGGTCTTGTAAAGGATAAATTTTTAATTTCCTTAACATTGATGAAACTTGGAAAAATATTTAAATTAAAAAAATATGTTAAGGTGAGGAGTTTGATTTTTGAAAGATTATAACTCACTAATTTTTAAGCCCCGATTAATGGTTTTGAAATGGCTTATAATTCATGATAAGGATTAAAGGTATAAACACTTAAATCTTTTTTCTGAAATGATTGTAACTAACCTTACTTTGGTCTTGTAAAGGATAAATTTTTAATTTCCTTAACATTGATGAAACTTGGAAAAATATTTAAATTAAAAAAATATGTTAAGGTGAAAAAATGATTTTTGGAAGATTATAACTCACTAATTTTTAAGCCCCGATTAATGGTTTTGAAATGGCTTATAATTCATGATAAGGATTAAAGGTATAAACACTTAAATCTTTTTTCTAAAATTACAAATCTACCCATTAAGCTTTTAAGGGCTTAATAGCGAACTAGGATTAATCAAAATTTTGTTTAATGAGATTTAGAAAATAATCTATAACTAATTTAAAATTAAAAAAAAAACACTACGTGCCCATCTTTAAAATCAAAGTGCTAAGCTCTTTAATTAAACCAATTTGCCCCTAAAGGTCTTTACCTATATAATTTATGAATAAAACATCAAGTGATAATTACCATGTCCTTAGGGTTGGCTAGAACATCAGTTCATTGAGCATAAGGGTATGATAAGGATGAATTATTAAGCAACATAATGAGTTTGAATAAACTCTAGACTTTCAAGGGATTGTGAGATGCTGCGGCCTGGTCCCTAGACTCTTCTCATACTATTTTGGATATCTAGAAGTATAATTAAACTCATTATGCCTTGCTTGAGAAATCATTTATGCACTTAGATAAATAGGACCCATTAGGACATGACATAAGATGTGGGAGACACACCTTAAACTTGCACTTCCTAGTGTTGTTTTACAAGCATGCTTTAATTCCTGCAAAACTATATACATATGTCTTGCAAGTACTAAACTTTCATGTAGAGGAACAAGAAGACTTAATAGGTACACTTTTATAGTTTACAACATCTTCTTTTCTTGCACTTTCTTTATTATACTTCTCCTGCTCATGAATTTGTATGTTAAACAACAATGTCACCCTACATGTCAAAGCCAAAACTTTTAGGATAGCCATAGTACTGAAACCAAAACAAAAATTTTAAAAATCAAACAAGATAAAATTCACCGCCACAACATTCAAAATATAAAAAAACTCAAAATTTAATCATAAAGATCACAAAAAAAAATAAAGTTGTAATTAAATTAAAATGTCTCTATCAGATGATTGGGATTCCCTTGAAGGAGGTAACTTACGATTGCTAACGAGACTTCCCACGATCTAAATGAAAGTATGGAACTCATTAAGTTTAGTTTAGTAAAAGCATTTGGACTAAGTGAATCTGAAAAAAATTAGAAAAAGGTAGTGGTGCCAGAACAAGGCAATCGTGGGATCTTAACTTGTGTCACTCTAATCAACTTTAATTTCCCCATAAAATTTAAATAACCATAACCTTAGGAAATAATTGATTTGACATCATGACCCGACACACTAGAAAATGTGACTTCTAAAACATAATATTTTCCTCATCTCCTCAATTGATATTTCTAAAACTAAAATCTGCTACTACATCGAGGAGTTCCTGTGGGTAACATTCTACGACAACGATCTACAATAGCAAGAGGATCTACAACAGAAAGAGGATCTATAACAACATATATTCTCTTTAGAATTAAACAATAAATCCTTAGGACTTCAAGGTTGTTTGCTTATACAACATAAATCCTCAACTTATCTTTAGTCCTTTGTATGGTTCTGTTATGCAATATAAGCCTTAACTCGCTTTAGGATTCTGAGGTTGTCGTTCATTACGACCTAAATTTTCACATCTTTTAGGCTATTTGTGTGATCGTTTTACACAAATGTAAGGCCTAATTAATAAAATTTGCAGAATGAAATATTTAAATATCTCTCCTCTAAACTGAAGTCAAACAGTAGGATAGTTTGGGAAGTGATTGAGGTTCTCCTCAAGATCTATGACATCCCCTAGTTCATCCTCCTTTGGATTCCAAAAAAAAAATATTCTAAATTTGAGCAATTCCCCTTTCACACCTCTTTGTTTGATCTCGTTGAAAAGTCCTATCTTTATAAACTCCTTGAAGATAATATCTCATAATTTTTATCGAGATTTTTCTTAGGTGACTTCAGTTGTTTAGGATGTAATTAACTATAGGGGCTTGCCCTTATAGGAAACATTTTTTAACCCAGATTAAGATAAACCCTATTTAATCCTTCACATTAAATAGGGGAACTTGTCGGCTTATAATAAAAAATGGTTTAACAAACTTAACAGATGTCATACAATCTTTAGTTTATTTAATCGAGCCTTAACAGTAAGTGATGTGTTTATCCTTCGAGATGAATGCATTACTTGTGGTATTAGGCTCGTTTATTTAAACTACTGATATATGAGATCGGTCCAATCTTTTATTTTCCAAAATCTAAATTATTATTTTTTCCAAATTATATATATATATTAAATTAAGTTAAAACGTTTGTTGGGATATCCATCCTAGAAGCCAACAACTTCACAACTCCCAACTTTTTAGTGCCGACAGTCCCTAATTCTGTGGTTAGGCTGGGAGGATACCGGTTACCACTCCAAAGTTACCACTAATCCCTCCCCCGAGGGCTAATAATCTCACATTAGTTTTCAATCAATTGAACCAAATTGGGGGTTTTAATCTATCACCTTAAAATCTCTAATTCTGCATCCAACAAAAGTATATTCGCCTATTTTCTTGCACCAAATTCCATGGATGACATACTCTCTCATGAAATCAAATGTGAATCTCCCTATATTGTAGAAATCATATCTCATTTAAGAACATATGCCTCTCAACAAGTTTTAAAATTTTAATTGGCCAGATCGAAAAGTAAATGAAGATCGGAGTTCAAATCCTCACAAATTATTATCATTTAAAACCCTAGAAAATAAAATCTATTCTTCACAAAGCCAAATCTTAAAAGTAGCGAGAAGGGTAAAGAAGAAGACTACTCAAAATTCATGAGAAGGATACGATAAAATAAGAATTTCATATACGCCTATTTTCTTGCACCAAATTCCATGGATGACATACTCTCTCATGAAATCAAATGTGAATCTCCCTATATTGTAGAAATCATATCTCATTTAAGAACATATGCCTCTCAACAAGTTTTAAAATTTTAATTGGCCAGATCGAAAAGTAAATGAAGATCGGAGTTCAAATCCTCACAAATTATTATCATCCCTCTCTAACTCACACACCTCTCTCACTCCCTCTCACGTCACACACAAAAGCCCCTTTTCTCTATCAAGTATGCTCCTTTAATTTGGGATGCCTCCTCTTGAAAGAATTCCCTCCAAAAGTCAATTCTTTTGAATTCAAATGATGTGTCATTTGATCCAAGAGTCATATCCCTTCATAAAAGATCCTTCCAAAGTGTTTAAATGCATTGAATTACTCCAAGAGGTGTGCCAAGAGGTGTGTAAAACTCCAAGAGGTTTGTAAAATAAGTGTCGTTTTGAAATTTGCACAACAATTCATCTCAAACTGCCTTAATTTAAAAAAGTCATCCCTAGCGCATCATGCGCCGATCTGGCACATCATGCACCAGCGCTATAGATTTTGGCTCATCATGCTCTTTGTGGCGCATGATGCGCTAGAATCCAAAATTAGCTTTTTTTGCTCCAAATTTCATCAGTTTTGCCATTTTTTTCTCCAAATGCCTAAAAATGATATACCTGCAACAAAAACACAAAAATACCCTTTAAAGTGTAATATCACAAAAAATAAGCACAAAATAGGTATATAACACGTTATATTATTTTAGTGTATCAAAATCTCCCAAACTTAAATGTTACTTGTCCTCAAGCTACACTTTTATTACATAAAAACATATGACTTAGGATAAAGATTAACTTATAACTTCAATACTTTAGTTTAATAAATCGAACAAAAAAATTTAAGAAGAACCCTTCAATAACTTAGATTTAAACTCTAAGTCTAGGAATATTTAGTAATCAAATTTAAGATTTCTGAATCTCTATTTATTTCAAGAAGAATTGCAATTTATCATATTAAGGACATTTAGAACATTCATATGAAAAGGAACTTCATGAAAACTTTACTAGGAATGCTACTAATAATCCAATACAAGTTTAAAAAATGTAATAAAGCTCATTCCTTAAGTTGATTCAAGTGAAGCCAATTTTTTATTAGACATCTCCTCAAGCTTCTCCTCACTTAATTTTTTTCTTTTAGGATATTTTTAATCATTTTTTTCTTTTTCTTTTTCTTTTTCAAGTGAGGATTACTATATTTGGATAGCCTTTAATAATTTTAAACTTCACTATCCTCTTCTTAAAGTTAAAATTCTATACCTTTCTTCACTTTATTAATTCATATTAGTTTATGATTTTTCATAAAGTCTCATTCTTTTCTTCTTACATGAAACTCTAAAATTCTTACACTTTAAAAATATAATTTCCTTTACTTTAAATAGAAAAACATAGTCTTATTCTATCATACCAAATATCCTTAACTTTAGAATTGACCTTCATTATTAAAAACTTTTTACCTAAATTTACCATAATATTTATAAACATAAGTATAGTCATTTAAAGTTAAATCTTAATATCCCATGTCATGTTAAATAAATTTTAAAGATATAGTTACTTAAGGACAAAAAAAATTTAGTTTACTCTTCAAAATAATTTTTTCTTTCCCCCAAACTTAATTTTTTAAGTGATTTTAAAAATATTTTTAATGTAAAATTTAGTAGGTGAAAGATAACAATAACTACATGAAAAATAAAAACTGACCTGTACAGGATTTCTGACTATGAGGCTGGGTTCTGGTATATTGCACGTACTAACTGTAAAACTACATACGGGCTTTAAAGCATTAAATAAAACATAATATATTATAGAGAACTTGCTGATAATTAACTGAAAAACTAAACTGAAAAATACTAGAAATGCTGAAAAAAGTCTACAATTACTATTATAAATTGCAAGTCCACAACACAACATAAAATGTCTTTTGCTACAACAAGTGTTCCAAAGAAAAGTACATCACAATACAAACATAAACAACAAACATAAATCAAAACAACTAAACTAGACTCATAAAACTTCAATCTCCATCTCCTTCCTCTTCATCATCTGATTCTTTTTCTTCTTCTTCTTCTTTTTCTTCATCATCATCATGAATGGGAGTATAGGGAGAAATGGGAGTATAAGGAGTGAAATTGGGGTGCAGGAAAGTCCACATTAGGTTCACCCTTAAGGTGTCTTACCATAGCATTTTTAAACTCACTATCACACTGAACTCTCCTCTGCTGATATTTCAACTGAGTTTGAATATTTACTATGTCCATCTATTGAATCATCAGTTGGTCCATAATACCTTCTAATGATGTAGATCTAGAAATAGATGCCCTTGAAACATATGTGAGGGCCTATCCCTTCTTCCACTTTTGGACTCAACAAATGATTCTACCCTCTGAATCATGTGTCTCCCAATTGGATTTTGTGGCTGCAGTCTCTCTTAATTTCTATGGGATTCTACTCCTGATTTTTCACATAGAGTGAAAGTCAAAGCAGGGTATCCCAATCCTCCAGCTATTGAACCACCAGCTATACTTCAAGCATGCTGAACAATAAGTGCACCAACATTTATTGCCTCCATGTTCTGAATGCAATAATTGAGTACAACTCTATCTTTCGTAACATCAGCCAAGTGATTTGTTGGCAATAGTCTGACAAAAATGAAGTGGTGCCATATTTTTTACAGAATAGTTAGCATGGAAGCAAGGAATTTAACTATCTTGTTATTCTTAATCTTCCATTCCCCTCTTCCATAAGTTAAAATGAAATCACTTCCTCTAGTGTTGAATCAATAATAACAAATGCAGCATACTCATCAAGATATATGTTTCTAAGCCCATAAAAGTATTGATCCTTTCAGCAGAAAACTCAACTAGCTTACCTCTCATTAAGATGTGATCTTCAGTAGTGAATGTTAAGTTTGCATAGAATTCCCGGACCATTGAAATAATTGCTATGACAGTGAAGTAGCAGAATCATTCCCAATTCCGAGCAGGAATTAGTCTCTCAACTTCACCACCCGGGTTTGCGAACGCCCGCCCTTGGATCATTCTCTTGGTCTACATTTGTATATTGTAACTATGTTAGGCTTTGAAGCTAACGAATCTTCATGCATCAAAGTCTTCGGTCGACCTTCCTCTCTTAACTTGGGAGCCATTTAAAAATTCTACAAAAATCCAAATATATTACATAAAAATCACTAAATCAAAAATCTAACTCCTCCAACAAGGTTATTTGTAAGAAACTTTTTACCATGAGTTTTCTTCAAGCATTTTCATAAAAAATCCCAATTTATGGATCTCGCAAAATCCATGGTAAGAATACAAAATTTCTAAGTTAAAGTGAAGCTCTTACTAAGAGAAGATGAAATCTATAGTTTTTAGCCTCTGAATCCTTTTCTTTCTCCGACAATGTGATCCCCTAGACCAAGGTCTTGAGGTAGAAGATGACTCAAGTAGCAAAAATGGAGTTTGCCCATGCAATTTTGCAGTTTTCTAGGCAATATAGCTTATTCAGACCTTTGATGCATCATGCATCAGGCTCTGTAAGTTGGCACATCATGCCCCAGAGCTCAAATTTTTCAGATTTTAGTTTTTGTGGAAACCTACTCTGTAACGCTTTATGTCAACCTTTATTTAACTCAAACAAACCTTTCTAAGCATATATACACACCACACAAACACATAATTTTCACAAACAACATAAAACTCACATTGATATATAAAATTTGTGCTATTACAAACTAACATTTTTCAAGCCAACAAACATTAAATTTAGTGTTCTAAAGCAAACCAACATCCTAAACACTGAAATTTAAACATCAACATTCAAAACATAAGCATAGATAGTGTTCCCTAGAAATGAAATTCAATCTAACACAACAAACTAAAACAAACAGTACTACACAAAACATTCCGTGCATAAATTAATATCATACATTATTTTCACTATCGTCCTCTTGGATATCTCCCATCGATTGGTAATGCACATACAAATTGTAGAAGGGTTAAAATAGAAATTCATCAGTTGAATTTTCCTCCTCAATCCAAGCATGTTTCTTGAACATACGTACTAATCCATCTTCAATACGACTTGTATATTCAAAATGTTCCTTCAGTCTCCAATCTAGATAATCCAACATTTCAGTAATATTCCCAATCATGTGCATGAGATTTTGCACATCTTTTTCTATCTTGTTTATCCTTTGTATCTTCTTGATCCTCTTTGAAAGTGCGCTCGAGTTGAAGTAAGGTTGAACAGGTGATGAATTCTGAGATCCTTGATCCATTAGTACATTCATATCATTTTAATCTCCCATTCCAATATAGTTGAAGTAGACTTATGGATCCATAGGCTTCCCAGAAGTAACACTTTTTCCCAACTTTCATATGGTACTTGCGATTAACTGCATAGTAACAAAATAGTGGATGGATGTCCTAGTCCAGTTGCTGATCCATTCATAATCAAAATAAAAACCAATTCATAATAATAGCTCCAACATCAATAGGTTTTCCAATTTGAATACAATAATTCAGAATGACACTTTCCTAAGTGACCTTACTAATTTTCATGGTACGCAATAATTTTGATGCAATAAAGAAGTTTCAGGCTTTTGAAACTGGATTTAAAAATGACAAAGGAAAACTTACATTTCCATCATCTCTGCTCCTCTGGTCTCCCAATTAGCATCTTCATCTGTAAGGTAGCGGTAGAGTTCATTCATATTCTATCTTGTAGAGGTAAAGTTTGAATAATGACAGATAGACACATTTTCAATCATAAACATCTCGTTTATTCTTGAAGGAGTGAATTGCACAAACCTACCAAGCATGTAAATCATTCCTTGGTTCATCCCACAATAATTTGCATAAAATTCTTTTACTACATGAACAACAACGGCGATAGTAGTGGGGCGATAGTAGTGTAGCAAAACACTTCCCAATGCCTCTATGCAATAGTCTCTTCTACTCGAGGATTCGGCGTGTTGACTCCTCGATTCTCAATCCTCGATTCACAAATATTTTTTCTTTGATAAGCCTCTTCTTCACTAGAACTTGATCATGTAAATTTTGTGCATCAAAACTAACAAACTATCTCCGGTTGAAAATTCCAAATCTTGTGGAGTTTCTAGAGTGGGGAGCCATAGGAATTGAAAAATGGTGACTCATCCCTCATTTTCCCCCAAAAATATGGTTTGGAGTCAGTTTTTAAGAGTTATATGGAGAAGAAACTGCCAAAAACCACCATTTGACATGTTTTAAGCATTTTCGGAACCCGCGACGCATCATGCGCCAGCTCTCTAGAAAGTGGCGCATCATGTGCCAGTTCAAGAATTTTTGCCGTTTCAATTTTGATCCAATAAATTCTTAAATTTTCCATAAAATTAGGCAAATAAAGACATTTTTAAATATTTTATCAAACACACAAATATCATAAAGACATAAACATAAATATACGTAAAATATCTCGAACAAAACAAACTCAAAAAAAGAAAAATTAACAACGATACATATGAGTTGCCTCCCACAAAGCGCTTAGTTTAATATCGTCGGCCGACTTCCTAGTCTTATTTTGGGTGATCCAACATTACTATTTCTTTAAAAGCTGGACTTTGACCATCAAAATATGATTTCAATCTGTGCCCATTCAGTTTAAATATTCTTCCAGCCTTGGGGTCTTCAACCTTGGGGTCTTCAATATAGCCTTGGGGTCTTCAATATTAACTACCACATACAAATATACTTTTATAACTCTGAATGGTCCTTTCTACGTAGACTTTAATTTTTCAGAAAATAATTTCAATCTTGTATTGTATAATAGAACTCCTGTCCAGTTTCAAATTCTCTTTTTATTATCTTTCAATCATGTTATTCTTTCATCTTTTCCTTGTAAATTTTTGCATTATCGTAAGATTCATTCCTAATTTCCTCAAACTCATTCAATTGCCATATTCTTTTCTCACCAGCGTCCTTCAAATTGAAATTGAATTCTCTTATAGCTTAATAAGCCTTATACTCTAATTCAACTAGCAAGTGATAAGTCTTCCAAAAAAATTAATCTATAAGAGGGCATTCCTATAGGTGTTTTATAGGCTGTCCTATATGCCCATAATGCAGTATTTGATCTAGTAGACCAATCCATTTTACTAGGATTAATACTCTTTTCCAAAATTCTCTTAATTTTACAATTAGATACTTTTGCTAAATCACTCGTCCGGGGATGATAAGTAGTTACAATTTAATGCACTATATTATATTTTTTCCACTAATCTTGCAACTGTTGCATTTCTAAAATGAGATCCTCCATCGGTAATGATTACTCCGGTATTCCATATCTTATAAAAATATTTTAAATTAAAAATTTTGAAACAATCCGAGCATCACATCAAAGTAAAGCAATTGCTCCAATCCATTTTGAAACATAATCCACTGTAATCAATATGTATATATTTATGAAGGAGGGTATAAATGGTCCCATAAAATCCAATACCCATGCATCAATAATTTTAATTTTTGAATTAAAATTTAGAGGAATTTCATTTCTTTTTGAAATATTACATACTTTTTGACACAGATCATTACATACTTTTTGACACCGATCACATGTTTTGATATATATATATTGAATAATCTCCTAAATTTCTTTACAAGGAACACATCATCTCATCATTAAATCTTTACATTGCTTATATAAATATGTATCATCCCAAAAATAAGATTTTGTATCATGAATGAATTACTTTTCCTACTTTTTGTTAATTCATATGGTAAAATATCACTAATAATATAATTTACAATATTAGCATACCAAGGTATTTCCCATCCTTTTACAGCATAAGGTCGTTCTCCAGGAAAAGTTTCATTAACCTTTTTTTCATATCAAGTATTTCTTCTGGTTTTAGCCTCGATAGATGATCAATAATTTGATTATCAATCCCTTTCCTATCAACTACTACAAAATCAAACTCTTGCATCAGAAGTGCCCGTCTAATTAATCTTGGTTTAACATCCTTTGTTTGCATCAAATATTTAATAGTCTGATGGTCAGTATGCACAATACATTTAGCTCTAATCAGATATGATCTAAGCTTATCAAAAGCATACACAATAGCTAATAACTCTCTTTCAGTGGTGGTATAGTTAATTTGAGCATCATTAAGAGTCTTACTAGCATAATATATAAATTTAAAAATTTTATCATATCTCTGTCCTAAAATAGCTCCAATTGCATAACCACTAACATCACACATTAATTCAAAAGGTTTCTCTCAATCAGGTGAAACAATTGTAGGAGCAGTGATCAATTTTTCTTTAAAGTTTTAAAGGCTTTAAGGCAATCTTGATTAAAGTAAAATTTTTTATCTTTCTCCAGAAGTTGGCATAAAGGTTTAGTAATTTTTTAAAAATCTTTAATATATCTCCTATAAAATCCATCATGTCCTAAAAAGCTCCTAACTTCTCTTACTATGGTAAGTGGAGGTAGGTTTGATATAACCTGTATCTTTGCAGGATCTACTTCCATTTCATTTTTTGAAATTTTATGTCCAAGCACAATTCCTCCTGCAACCATAAATTGACATTTTTCCCAGTTCAATACGAGATTAGTCTTTTCACAATGTTTTAGAGCTTTCTCTAAATGATTTAAAAATATTTCAAATGAACTTCCAAATACAAAAAAAAATCATCAATAAAGACTTTAATCACTTTTTCAATAAAATCACTAAAAATTGACATCATATATCTTTGAAATGTTTCAGGTGAATTACATAATCCAAAAGACATTCGCCGAAAAGCAAAAGTGCATAAGGACTAGTAAATGCTATTTTTTCTTGATTCTCTGGAGAAATAAGTATTTGATGATAACCGATATATCCATCTAAAAAACAAAAATATTTATGCCCAGCTAATCTATCCAACATCTGGTCTAAAAAGGGTAAAAGAAAATGATCCTTTCTAGTGGCAGAATTTAATTTTTTATAATCTATGCAGATTCGCCCACTAGTGACTAATTCATTATGCTCATTCATCACTACAGTCACACCTCCTTTCTTTGGAACACAGTGAATTGGACTAGCCCAAGCACTATTTGAAATAGGATATATTATTCCGGCATCTAACTATTTTAAAATTTATTTCTTTAACTACTTCTTTCATCATAGAATTTAATCTCCTTTAAAGGTCAGCCCTTAGTGAATGTTGATCTTCTAATAAGATTTTATGCATACAAATTGAAGGACTGGTTCCTTTATTATCAGCTAATGTCCATCCAAAGGCTTTCTTATGTCTTTCAAAATTTCCAACAACTGTTGTTCTTGCATATCAGTTAATTCTGAGGATACTATAACAAATAATGTAGATAAATCTCCTAAAAATGCATACATCAAATGTTTAGGAAGCATTTTCAGTTCTAGTTCAGGGGATTTCTCATTAGATTAAATCAAATTCTTGTTACATTCTGTAGGATCTAACATTTCAAATCTTTCTTGAACATAATCCATATCCTTTTTACTCACTTCCATAGATTCCTCTTGAATACTATCCTCATCTTGATATATATTTCTTTTTAAATTCTCTTTCAAAAGTTTCCATAAAATATTCATGGCTTAAATATTCATTAATATCTGTTATGAAGCATTCAATCTCTTGCTCTTTTGCAGGGTATTTCGTTCATTTTGCAATATTAAATGTAACTTCTTAGTCACTAACTCTCATATTTAGTTCTCCTTTCTGCACATCTATCAAAGCTCTTCCAGTGGCTAAGAGTGGTCTTCCTAAAATGATAGGAATTTCCTTATCTTCCTCCATATCTAATATAATAAAGTCCACAGGAACGATAAATTTATCGACTTTTACCAAAACATCTTCTATAACTCCTGTAGGATAGGTAGTCAAACGATCAACTAACTGCAGAGTTACAGTTGTAGGTGAAATATCTCTTAAGCCCAACATTCTAAAAATTGATAACAACATAAGATTAATACTGACTCTTAAATCACATAAAACTTTTTCATAAAACCATTCTCCAATAGCACAAGGAATTGTAAAACTTTCAGGATCTTTAAGTTTTTTAGGAAGCTTTTTCTGAATTATAGTGCTACACTCTTCGCTGAGTACAACAATCTCATTATCTACTAACTTTCTTTTCTTATTAAGTATATCCTTCATGAACTTCACGTATCTTGGCATTTGATCCAAAGCTTCAACAAATGAAATATTTATTATTAATTTTTTGAAAATTTCTAAATATTTTAAAAATTGATTATCTCTATGTTTCTGCTTCAATCTTTGAGGAAATGGAGGTAGTGGTCTTTCTACAATGATTTTCATTAGCTTAATAAGATTTTCTGACTCAAAATGAAAATCTTTACCAGATTTTTCATTTTTCACCTTATCTTTTTCAACTTCAACTTCTTTTTGAACTCTGTTTTCTATGTCTTTTCCACTTCTCAATTGAATAGCTTTAATTTACTCATTGTTTTGATCTTTAGGATTTACTTCAACATTACTAGGCAATGTTCCTGGAGGTCTATTGCTAAGTGTAGTAGTAATACATCCAATTTGATTTTCCATGTTTCTGATAGCAGTTCCTTGACTTTATATTTGACTACCCCTCTGCAATATCAATTCTTCTATTGATAACTTTTCTCCTTACTCTGTAAATTATTAAAACTTGGGGGGTAATAAGGTTTATATACTTGGTTTCCTTCATTGATGTAGTTTCTTAATGGGTTCACAGTGTTGTTTCCCCATTGTGGATTTAAAGCATTAGAATTATTGTTACTCCAATTAAAATTTGGATGATTCTTCCAACCAGAATTATAATAATTGGCATAAGGATTATTAGAACGATTGTTTATTGCATTTAAAGTCTCACAAGAAGATTGAGATTCTATCATTTGTCCCGAGTTTTCCTCAAGCACATATGATGTCTGAGCATAATTCATTCAATATTGATCTATCTTCTTCTAAATAGCAGTTATTTATGCATCTAACATAGATATTGCATCAGAATCATGAATACTAGCTATTTTTTTGGATTTACCCTTTCAGAGGGCCATTGAAAATTATTAGTTGCTATCTCTTCACCTAAAGAATATGCTGCATCAATCGTTTTGATATTAATGATATATCAATAACAACATCAATTATCAATCTAAGAGATCCAACCAACCCATTATAAAAAGTTTGAATTATTAACCAATCTGGTAACACATGATGTGAACACCTTCTAAGGAGATCCTTAAATCTTTCACAGGCTTCATAAATTGATTCCCCTTCAAACAGACAAAAAGATGTGATATCATTTCTAAGCCTAGTAGTTTTTTAAGGTGGGAAATATTTAGATAAGAATTTTTGTGATAAATCTTCCAATGTGCTGATAGATCTAGGTGCTAATGAGTTAAACCACATTTTAGATTTATCCCTTAATGAAAAAAAATTTTAAGCCTGACGACATCATTTGACACTCCATTATATTTAAATGTAGCACATATTTCTAAAAAACTAACAATGTGTAAATTAGGATCCTATGTAGGTGTTCCTCCAAACTGATTGTTTTGTACCATTTGGATAATAGCATATTGAAGTTCAAATGAATTGGCAGCTACAACAAGATTTTGAATACTCAAATGAATTTCATCTGTTGTAGGATTTGCATAATCTTGTAAAGGTCTCTGATGATGTTCATTTTCATTTCCAACATTGTTTAAATTGCAAGCCATTTTGCTAAACTGTTCTTTCTCTTTTTTTTGTTTTCAAAATATTCTAACGGTTCTTTCTAACTCAGAGTCGTAAGGTACTAAAGTTTTAGATCTTACACTACACATTAATAGAATAAAGGAGGTAATTAAAAATAAGCAAACACACTAAAATAAGAAAATGTTCAAATTAAACTACAAACACTAATTTTTTTATATTTAAAACAAAATAAAATAAAATACTAATAATTTCCATTACTTCCCCGACAACGACACCAAAAGCCTGATGTAGAGATTTGTATATGCAAATATTTATGAAGTTGACACCACTTAACGACGCCAAAAACTTAATGCAAGCAGGCTTAGAATAAATATGAAATATAATCCTAACAAAAATATTTTTTATAAATATAATTTAACTTTTAAAACTCCTTTTAAACTACTAAATCTCTCTTAAATATCAATGCAAGTATACATATCACTCAAGTAATAAAAGGCTTTGATGGAGTCCTAGATATCTATCCCACATGGAAGTTGGAAAATCCCTAAAGTAAATTATGAAGATTATTTTTTAACAAAAATAAAAATAAAAATAAAGTGAAAAATTTGAAAATTAACTAATCAAGTGAATCCTAATTAAAATGTAGATGTAAGACTACATAAATTAAACTAAACTAAATACTAAACTTTCAGAAGTAAAATTGTGAAAATTAAATAAATTTTTTGTTGTGACGGAAAGTTCAAATTTAAGAAAACATCTTTCCCCTTTACAATGAGTGTATGGATTGTGAAGAAAATTAAATCATTTAAAAATATATAAAAAACTATTTTGTGTCAAATAGGAGCAATCCTATTTTTTACCCTCTTCTGAGTGCTATAATGAACATTGGCTAATCCAGAATTTGGTCCCTAATTCTATGGTTAGGCTGGGAAGATTCTAGCTCTCACTCCAGTGTTCCCACCCCTCCCCTAAGGGCTAACAATCTCGTATTAGTTTCCAATTATCCGAACCAAATTGGGAGTTTTAATCTATCACCTCAAAATCTCCAATTCTACATCTAACAAAAGTATATTTCCTTATTTATTTGCACCCAATTCCATGGATGACATACTCTCTCATGAAATCAAATATGATTCTCCCTATGTTGTAGAAATCATATCTCATTTAAGAACATATGTCTCTCAACAAGTTTTGACATTTCAATTGGCCATATCAAAAAGTAGATGAAAATTGCAGTTCAAATCTTCACAAATTATTATTATTTAAAACTGTAGAAAAAAATCTATTCTTCACAAAATCATATCTTCAAATTAGGAAAAAGGATAAAGAAGACTACTCAGAATTCATGAGAAGGATATAATAAAACACAAATTTCATATATAAAAATAAGTTTACAAAATAAAAGAAATAAAAATACAACTTATCTCACAATCCTTTCCAAGAAAATCTCTGGAAGTTCTCTCCAAGCTTCTCTCTCTTTACAAACACTCCCAATTCTCTCTTATAAATAAAATGAATGTTGACCCCACTTTTGATTGAGCCCTTTTACAATCCTAGAAGAAAATCTCCTCTTCTCTCTCTCTCTAACTCACGCCACTCTCTCTCTCCCTCTCACGTCACACACAAAAGCCCCCTTTCTCTATCAAGTCTTCTCCTTTAATTTGGGTTGCCTCTTCTTGAAAGAATTCCCTCCAAAAGTTCACTACAAAAATCAACTCTTTTGAATTCAAATGATGTGTCATTTGATCTAAGAGTCATATTCCTTCATAAAATAATTTTTCAAAGTGTTTAAATGCTTTGAATTACTCTAAGAGGTGTGTAAAACAAGTGTCCTTTTGAAATTCACGCAAAAATTCATCTCGAACTGCCTTAATTTGAAAAATTCATCCCTGATGCATCATGTGTTGATCTAGCGCATCATACACAAGCTCTCTGGATTTTGGCACATGATGCGCCAGAATTCAAAATTGGCTCTTTTTGCTTCAAACTTTGTCCTTTTTGCCATTTTTTCTCCAAATGCCTAAAAATGATATACCTGCAAAAAAAACACAAAAATACCCTTCTTTAAAGTGCAATATAACCAAAAATAAGCATAAAATATGTACTTAAAATAATATATTACTTTGGTGTATCAAGGATCAAGATAAGACAACGTTTACTAGTTCTTATGAGACTTTTTATTTTTGGGTTATGTAACACACCTATTATGTTTCAGCAGTGTATGATGTCTATTTTTTAAGTTTTAATTAAGAAAGAAATAAAAGTTTTTATGGATGAATTTTTAGTGTTTAGCCCTTCATTTGACTCTTTTTTGGATCATTTGGTCGAGGTGTTTGTTCTCAATTGGGAGAAGTGTCAATTCATGATTTCTGGAGGTATTGTGTTAAGACATAAAATATCTGAAAAATACATGAAAGTAGACCCAACAAAGATACAAGTTATAGAAAAAACTTCTCCCACCTACTTCTGTGAGAGAATTTATATGTTTTGTGAAACATGTTGGATTTTATTGACGATATATTAAGGATTTTCTTAAAATCATTAAAATTTCATGACATCTTTTAGAAAAGGACGCTCTATTTAATTTTGAAGATGAATGCCTAAATGCCTTTAATATGTTGAAAGAAAAGTTAGTCACAACTCCTATAATTGTCTCACATGATTGAGGGAGACCATTTGAGTTAATATGTGATGCTAGTGACTACATAGTTGGAGTAATTTTAGGACAACATCACGATAAATAATTTCAAGCTATATGCTATGCTAGTAAGACCCTTAACAAAACTTAAATTAATTATACTACTACGGAGAGTGGATGTACAAAGCTCTTAGGATACTAGATTGAATCAAATTCCTCTATGTAGGGTCTACTCCTCGGAACAAGTGACCTGCCCCTCACCTGGGCCATCATTTCTTTAACTTATTTGCTTGATTAATTTAGTTATGTCTTTTTTTAGTATCCCAATTTTTGTGGAATCCTTTTTATTTTAATTTTTATCCTCGACCTCTGTCAATTCTTTTTTGTCATCTAGAATGTGGAATACTTTCGGTTGGGTGGTCCCAACAGCTTGCGACTGTATCACTTACAACATTCTGTGCAAAGTTACTAGTGCATTCATCACCTCTTTGAATTTCTTCTTGAGACAGATGATCTGTTCATCTTGTTACTACATAAATCTATGTAATTCTTCATTGCTTAGTGGTGGCACTTCTTATGTAAATGAGGTAGCTCTAGTCTCCATTATGTTTATTTTTGCGGACTCCACCTTTATGTCATCGAGGGAGTTCCTTCTTTTGTCTATCGTTAACTGTCTACTATTGGCTCTTAATTTCTCCAATTTTTCCTCCATCAGGAATTGTTAATCAGACTGGTATATTATGTACTCAAACATCAGAGACTTTCTCTGATGGCTTGCATCTCGATACATTCTTTCTTAGTATGGGTCGGGATACCTTCGGAAGTGTGTCATCATGTTGTGGGTGGGTAAGATCCCCAGCTTGTAACATCTGCACAAGTGAGTTCATGCTGACAAATGCTTCCTTGGCTCCCAAAAGTAGTTTCTCATGTGTTGGTGGGGAAGCTGGATGATATCTTGGTCTAGATTTGGTGGGAGATTAAAGGTGTTCTTTTTCATTGATAGTGGTAGTCTCTGTCATTTTAGGCCTCAAACAAAGTTTGATGAGCACATAGAGTGAAGCAACTAGAATCTGTTGCTCCTCAAAGCACAGCTTGGAAAGGACCCTAGATGTGTTGGTCTTTTGATATTTATGATCTGATCTTTATGCTTGAGAATTTTTCATTTCATATGTGGGGAGGCTACACACCCCATCTTGTACAATAACTGAGAAATTAAGCACTTACCTTTTCTGGATAGTTTCTCCAACACTGAATGAATTCTTGAGATGAATTGGCTCTTCTTCTTTTTTGGGTAGTGATGGAAAGATTGGGGCAGGCTAGCCACAATCCTACGAACATTTTCCTCATAGTGAGCGGCGGACAATGGGTAAAATTTGCTCCTTCCTAAAATAGGATAGTTCTATGGGAGCTCATTTCCTCAAGCTCATCGGGTATTGTCTTGTTAGTCTTGTCTTTCTTCTTCTTATTTAGGGTAAAGGGGCTCCTATTCCTCTGCTGCGTGCAGGTCACAAATTTAGAGCTGGACCCAATCTCAAACATAGGTGGCAGTGGAACACACTCCTCCTCCTCTATGAGGATAGGCTTTTATTTATAGTCAACTTCCTTAGTTTCAACAGTGGGACATATTATGATGGACTTTAGAGTCCTCTTAACTGTAACAACCTTCTCTGACAGAGTCTTTTTGAGTAGAGGGAACTTCAAGTTGAACTCAATTGGTGGTTTTGTAACCTAAGTGGAAGTTGTCTTTGCCACTGTGCGAGGCAGGTCACCAAGAATTGCCTAAATTCTGTCAAATATGAACTTAAACTTGATTAGGAACCCCTCGTCAACGAGTAAATTTATTAGTCGACAAGTTGAGTCCTCCAACAAATGAAAATACCAATCTCAAAGAATCCATTGTCACAATTCTACAATATTGGAAATATAGATTATTAGCCTGATTTTCCCTCAGGGTTTCATTCTCTCTCTCTCTCTCTCTCTCCTTCCCTCTCTCTCTTTTTGTTATGCAAACTGAGAGTTTTGTTTTAGTTTTGTTATGTTGAGATACAGTTGGATTTCATTTTTGTTTAATCATTTCTTTCTTTTGTTCTGTCATTTTAGTTTTGTCATTTTTATGTTTTGTCATTTTATTTCAAGATTTTAGATTCAAAGATTCGTTCGTCATGAACGGTTTTGAGATCAAGAAGATGTCACTCACGCTTTCCTTAAGAGTGAAATGGGTAAAACACTCTAACAGTGGTAGGATAGTTTAGTTTAGCCTGTGCAAGGCATAAGCCTATCCCTCAATCATGAGTACAAGTTACACAAAAGAGATGGGGAGAGAAGAATTCTCAATTGGAGTAGCCACTTGATTGTCGCCGCTGTCGCTGCCTCATTGTGATGATGTCATCATTCTGCTGTATTTGTATCTTTTTTATGGAGACACCAACTCGCCTTCCATCGTATAGCCCTTTATCTCTGAATAACTCACTCTCTCTCTAATCATTGAATGATCTCAAGAGGGAAGAAATTGGAGGGCTAAGGCTTTTGGGAAAAAAATAAAGGAAACACATGGGGAATCTTTCATGAAGTGGACTTTGCATAAATAGCTCTGAAGTGTGTTGGTTTAAGACACCTCGGAGGCATACTGATACACCTAAAATATATAGACTTTACGTACACATTTTTATAACTATTTTTGAGATATTACATTTTAATGGACGATATTTGTGTATTTTTCTTTCAAGTACAATTAAATGGATGAAAAATGTGTCAAGTGCCTTGTGCTTAAGCACTAGAAGTAGTTATTTGATGATTCAATGAATTTGGATGAATTTTTGAAGAGGTGTTTGAATCAACCCTTGGTGAAAATATGGGAAATAGATTTACTGGACACAAATACATTCAATTGGCTTTTTAAAGGAGGCAACTCTTGGAAGATTCTTTGAATGTGGACATATTTTGAAGAGACAACAAGGAACCTTTTGAAAAATTATAAAAGAATGACTTGGATTGAATTGAAGATGAGTGGTCGCCCCCTCTACGAACCAATGACCCCTCTAAACACCACTGATGCCTCTCTCTCTTAGATTAATTAGGATACTTTTAGAGAGAAGAGGGAGAGGAGTTGTTGTGAGTGAATCGAGATTATTGTAAGAGAAAGGAAGAAAAGAGATTCAAAAGAACCTCAAGAGTTTGGTGGAGAGGATTTAAGATAAGTTTTTATCTTTGTTACTACATTTGATTTTAGATTATACTTCTTGTTTGATTAGACTTCTTGTTTTTTGCATGATTTCTACTTTTAAACTTAAGTGTGGTTTTGTTTTCTCTTTGAATTCTGAGTAGTTTTCTGTATATTTTCCTTAAACTGATAAGTGATTAAATATTGTATAGAAGTTGTGTGAAGTATTGGTCTTTAATGTTGGAAGAAGTTGTGATGATTTTAAATCTTGTACTTCATTTACTTCTTGATTTGGCCAATTAA
>NW_018165732.1:41533-50197 GCF_001263595.1 Phalaenopsis equestris | reverse complement strand
AAAAAGTCTTATATTACTTGATAATGATACGTATACTTGCGTAGTATCCCATAATTAAATATAATAATTTCATTCTTATTTTCTTCGAAGTCAAGTTTTTGGCAGTCGTTGCAAAGTAAGAAATTTAAGTAAGGAAAAATTAAGATTATAACTGCATACATCATACGATTATATAAAATCAGGATTAAGTTTTTGGTGCCCTTGCCGGGGAGCATAAAAATTTTTTTGAATAAATTTTTAGAAAGAAAATTCTATTTTTAGAAAGTCTTATTTAAACTTTTAGATTTATTATAAGAACATTGTAGTGTTGATTTTATATATAAGTTATTGTTTGTGTAATTTTATTTTATGTTGTTTTGCAGTAATGTATGCGTAGTTCAGGAGTTTTTCTCTTTATTGTTTTTCTTAATTAAATAATTTTCAATTAAAAATTAAATAATTAAATATTAAATATAATTTAATTATTTTCAATTTTTTTCATTGTTTTGCTCTCAATTCATTGAGTTCAGAGGTACTTTTATTTTATTTTTGTCATTTTTATTTCCAAAGATATGAATTTTTAAAATCTTATTCAATTTTTTAGATTTAAGTAATTCAGAAAATTTGAACTATTTAGATAACCACGTGGAAGCCACGTTAACTTCTTCCGCTCTGAAACTTCTCATGATGTTCTCTGATTGGATGTACTTTCCACACGAGCGCTGAAGTGGCCCGTGATGTGGTGTTCTCCTCCCCCACAATTTTGTGATTTGGCTCAATCTACATCGTTCATTTCTAATACACGAAAATGGACGACATCGATTCATCATCCTCAAGAGAAAAATGACCGAGAACTGTCCATGATCAAACTGTAATATCTCACTTAATTCTAAACCGAATCTAGTAGAGACAAAGCTATCTATACGGCTAGGTACACATGTATTGTTAGCATTCTTCATAAAAGACCAAATTAAGAGCAATATTTAGGAATTTTGATCCATACCTTTTCTCAAGATATGAGACCTCGAT
Organism: Phalaenopsis equestris; assembly: GCF_001263595.1. NCBI lineage: Eukaryota > Viridiplantae > Streptophyta > Magnoliopsida > Asparagales > Orchidaceae > Phalaenopsis > Phalaenopsis equestris. The sequence goes on along the minus strand of NW_018165732.1, from coordinate 49,189 downwards.
TGGCCTTGATAAAGATGATTACCTTGATGCCATGAAGCTCTTCCTTGTCTCAATTTAACTTGACAAGGTATGAGCTAAACCAAATGGAGTCCCATTTTGGTCTTGGATTAGGTTTGAGGCTACGAGAGTGCACAATTTCGATTGGGGAGAGTGTCTTTAGGTTATGGGAAACTTTTGGATAGGTTAAATTTGTGTTGTGGATAAATTGATGTTAGCACTAAAAAATGTCCTGGATTTTTGTGGTGAAATTAGGGTTTTGTGGTGGCTAAATGGGATTGAATATTGTGGGGATGGTTTTATCTGTGCATGAGGAGTGTTTTTTTTGTTGGGAATAATAGTAATTGAGGGCTATATAGGGAGCTAGTGTACCTCAAGAGCTCTCGGGTTCCCTCCTTAAATTACCTTGTGAGGCCATGGAGAGGGCTTGGCTTGGCATGTGGAAGCTCAAGCGATTTAGCCTAAAACTGGGTTGGGTTTAGCCTAAAACCTTAAGCCCTAAGGGAATTTAATAATCCCCCTAATTAATAAATCAATTAATTAATTAGGTGAACTATGGGGGTTGACTCCATGGTGTCAATTTGGTCCTCCAGATGGTATGATGTCATGACCATGTGTCGTTCGCCAAATTGGAAGTTGTCGGTTGCCAAATTGGAAATTGTCGGTTGCTGGAATAGATATCCTGATGCTCGGTTTAATTTAAGTCTTTTAAAATTTGAAAATATAAGACCGGACCAATCTCATATCCTTAGTAGTTTAAATAAACGAGCCTAAAACCGCAAGCAATGCATCTATCCCTTAGGGTATATACACTACTTACTGGTAAGGCTCGATTAAATAAACTAAAGAATTTATGACATATGTTTAAGTCTGCAAAAAATCATTTTTTATGTTGACCGACAAATTACCCTATTTAATACGAATAATTAAATAGGGTTTATATTAAGCTGGGTTCTTAAACATTTCCTATAAGGGCAAGTCCCTATAGTTAATTATATCTTAGATAACCAAAGTCACGTAAGAAACTCTCGATAAAAATCAGGGGATATTATCTTCAAGAATTTCAAAGGATAAGACTTTTCAAAAGATCAGACAAAGAGGTGTGAAAAGGGAATGACTCAAATTTGGAAAATTTATTATGGAATCCAAAGGAATAAAAACTAGGGGATGCCATGGATCCTGAGGAAAACCTCGATGAGTTCCCAAGCTATCCTAAGGTTTGGCTTCAATTTTGAAAAGAATCATTAAAATTTTTTATCTTACCAATTTTATTAATTAGGGCTTATATTCATGCGAGACGATCGCACAAGTAGCCTATAAGATGTGAGGATTTTAGTCGTGATAAATGACAACCTAAGAATTTTAGGGCGAGTTAGGGCTTAAATTATATAGCAAGGCTATAAAAAGACCTAAAGAAAAAGTTGAGGATTTATGTCGCACTAGACGGATAACCTCAAAATCCTATGGCTTGTTGTTTAATTTCCATGAAAATATGTACTATTGTAGCTCCTCATGTTATTGTAGATCTTCATGTTGTAGAAGGCTGCCCACAAAGTTAGCTTCAAGTTCCTCGGTGAAGTAGCAGTCCTAAGATCTAAGGTTTAAAGGTTTAAATGACAAGTTAAAAGTTCAATCAAGGGGAGGGGTTAAAGTTGATTAGAGCAACACCAATTAGGATCTTATGGTTCCCTCGTTCTGGTATCACTATTTTCTTTTGAATTTATTTAGCTTAAACAAGTTGTGAAACCAATTTAAACTCGAGAGATATCTTCAGCAACTGTGGGTTACCTCTTCTGAGGGGCTCCCGTAAATTCAAAAGGACGTTTTAAGTTTAGTGACATTTCAAAGAATTTATGGTTACTTTTGAAACTGTTTTTTTTATATTTTTGAATATGTCGATTAATCTTTTGAAAATTTGTTTTGTTTTTGTAAATAAAAGAATGTGCAACACCAATCAGTTATAATATTTTACAAGAGTAAATTGCAGAAAATAAAATGATAGAAATTAAATAATACTATAATAGCGTACCTGTCATCTTCACGGCATATTCCTACTGAGAGATTAGCTTTTGCAACATGTATATAATTTTGCAAAAATTAAGAATAGTTGAAGATGTATTTAACAAACCCCGAACTATAACTTATTGAGTCTAAAAAGATCTTAGTGGATGATTTTAGAACAAGATATATCAAGTTAAATTTTTCTTTCAAAATATCCAAGAGATTTCAAAGTGTTTGGGGAATGACCTTGAACTGCTTTAAAGATCCCTTCAAAAATTTGAGTTCATTTTGAACTTACAATATTGATCTATTAATCATCCTTGGTCAACATAAAATTACCCCATTACACGATGAATCCTGATATTTTTAATCATCCCGAAAATATGGCACTCAATTAATCAGTTGATATTTCACTTAGAGGTTATGTGAGTGAATGCCCCTAAGGAAAATTTAGGTCATTAAAGAGTATGTACCCACCACTAAAGTTGGGCTTGTAGTGTTTAGAGGTGTTTCTCATCAATCATGTTATCCTTCTAAATTTCATTAAATGAATTCAAATATCAAGCCTAGATCACTACCAAGCCATTTAACAATCTCAGGGGGATAAGGAGACAATCATTAAGATTTTAAATTTAAGTGATACATATCTTTATTGAAAGATCACGTCATCCAAATTGTTGGCTTAAAATAAATAAATTATCATCTTCCTAAATTAAGCCCATCACTTTATTACATTTGATTTTTATTAACTTCCAAGTCATGATAATTTAACAAGTTATAATTTGATGGAAGGTGGCAAATTGATTTCTACTTTTTACCCATTATGTTTCAATCATCCAACATATTCATTAGGACAAAAATTACCCATTTTCATTTTGGTTAATCTAAAGTATTGGTTATGTGCACAAAAGTCTAAAATGATCATTTTGCCCCTAGGGCTCTCCACCTCACAACTCATTAAGCATAATTCAAGTGACTTTAAAGATTTTAGAGTACCCTATCAATGGGGCAATTAAAATATAAGAGGAGAAAATATGATTTTTTTTAAAATTTTTATTTAAACCTAGAAAGATAAGATTTTTAATATTGATTTACTTAATCAATCAAAGTAAGAAAAAATTTGTTTATGGAAAAGTTATTAAAGGTTTGCCTATGTCAGAGAAAATACTTAAGCAAAATACTATTATTTTCTAATTTAATTTTAATTTAATTTTATAATTTTTTTTAGTGATTTAATTAAATGGAAAATATGTTTTAATTACAAAAATTATTTTTTTAATATTTTATTAAATCTATATGAGTCCAAAGAACTCAGAGAAATAAATTTTATATTTTTATGATTTTTAATTTATTTATTATAATTATTTTTAGTGAGAAAAATAGAAAAATGCATTTTTAAGCCTTTATAATTTTATTTTCAACTTAAAAATTAAAAAAAAAAAACATTTTAATGAGTCCCAAGTGATCAGAAAACTATTCGAAATATTTTGAAATATTTTTGTATTTTTGGTATTTTTAATTATTCTTAATTTTTTTAATTTAAAATGTAGCTCAAAATCGAGTATTTTATCAAAAATAATTTTATTTTTCCTAAGTGCTCATGATCACAAGGATCTAAAAAAAAAAACTTTTCATAATTTTCTTAAGTGTATTTAATTTAATATAATTATTTTTGTATAAAATTACAATGGTTCTTAAAAAATCAACTTTAGTCCTTAAATTTAATCAAATAATTTTCAATTTTTTACAGTAGGTTAACGAACTTTACACACAATGTGAAATTGAACTTTTTTTTATTTTTAATTAATATTTAATTTATATAAACTATTACAAGATATACACACTTAGTTAAATACAGAAATGTACAAAATTATTCAAACCATCATAATATTTTTCTTAAGCTTCTCTAACCACAGGAAACCTACTGAAACTTATCCCATAATTTTCCAAGTGGTTTTTTAATTTATGTAATTAATTTAAGCCTAAACAACCATCTTAGCTTGAAAATTAGGGTTAGAAACACAGAGATGTGCTCTGACAATGGAAAAATTAGAGAACATAGCCTCTGACATGAGGAATAAACCCTAGAAATTTCAAGCTACGATGAGCAATGCTTAGTCATAATGAATTAAAATACCACAATGAGTATTTTATTAATTAAAAATAAAAGAGTCAATAAAAAAATTTTATTTTTGGTCCACATTATTCTCCTCTATTCACTGAGTAAGTGGTTATTTTTAATTTATTTTTATGATTCTTTTACAAAAAGATATAGATTTTGAAACTTTTGGTATTTAAATAAATTAAGAAAATCCCTATTTTTTACTTATCCACACGGCGCCACCTCATCCTTGTCCACTCCGAAGTCTACACGCGGTGCTCCGCTATTCAGCACTGCCAACCACGACCAACCACGTAACTGCCTTATCAGCCCTCCTTTTCGTCCCATCCAATCGTCCACGCGATCTCATCCGTCCATTCAATGCACACGCAATCGGACGACATCCGTCCATCGTCCCCAATTGACCTAACCTGTAAGCCGTCCACACTAAAGCCTTAAGATCTTGAGCTAGACTCAACCAAATCACTTTAGGTGTGTTCCTACACTTTCATCTACTCAAGACAAACACATCCATATGGTTTATACGACATTAAATACAGTGAATATGTATGAAGAATCAATTTAAGCTCGGAATGGGGTGAGAGCCCAATACCTTTGTCTGAGAGGGGAGGCCTCAATCAGATGGTTGTAGCAGATTTAAATGAGTCCAACAAACCTCCAGTTGAAGTCTTGAGCTATAGTGAATTGTCTAGGCATGATTTCGACCAAGGCCAATTTCAGGTGTTGGTCTAGGGTTACTAGAGGCTCTTCGTGATAGGGCTTTTGTAGGGAATCAGCTTCTCTCACTCAGGGGATGGTTTGTAAGCAATTAATTGAAGTTTTGTGGGGAGAAATCTATTCTAGTTTTCCTTGAATTTTGAACTCAAAATTGTGCTCCCGCAGAGGAATCCAGAGGAGGAAAGTGGTGGACTTGAACTTCGGAATTCTTGGAGAGTGTCTGGAAGCAATTAGACAGATGATGGCGGGTTAATTTAATGTGTAAATTTTACAAAGATTTTTCAATATTACAAAATTACACACGACATATATATAATCAATATGTAATATAATCCCAATAAAAATACCTTTTATGAAAATAGTTTATCTTTTAAAACTCTTTTTAAGCTGCCAAATCTCCATTATAATCAACGCAAATATATGTATCGCTCAAGTAAAAAAAGGGCTCTAATAGAGTCCTAGATATAAATCCCCACAGGGAAGCTGAAAATAACCTCTCAATATTTTAATTTTAAACTAAAAAATATAAAGAAAAATAAAGTTAAGTGCAAAATTTGAATATTAAATACTAAAGTGAATGCTACTTAAAATGTATATATAAGAGTACAGAAGTTAAACTTAACTAAATACTAAATTTTCAAAAATAAAATTACGAAAATTAAACAAAGTTTTTGTTTGACGGAAAGTTCAAATTTAAGAAAGTATCCTTCCCCTTTATAATGAGTATATAGATTGTGAAGGAATTGAAATGAATTGAAAATATATAAAAGAACTGTTTTGTGTCAAATATGAGCAATCTTATTCTTTAACCTCTTCTAAGTGTTATAAAAACAATTAACTAATCTAGAGTTTGGTCCCTAATTTCATGGTTAGAGGGCTCTAATAGAGTCCTAGATATAAATCCCCACAGGGAAGCTGAAAATAACCTCTCAATATTTTAATTTTAAACTAAAAAATATAAAGAAAAATAAAGTTAAGTGCAAAATTTGAATATTAAATACTAAAGTGAATGCTACTTAAAATGTATATATAAGAGTACAGAAGTTAAACTTAACTAAATACTAAATTTTCAAAAATAAAATTACGAAAATTAAACAAAGTTTTTGTTTGACGGAAAGTTCAAATTTAAGAAAGTATCCTTCCCCTTTATAATGAGTATATAGATTGTGAAGGAATTGAAATGAATTGAAAATATATAAAAGAACTGTTTTGTGTCAAATATGAGCAATCCTATTCTTTAACCTCTTCTAAGTGTTATAAAAACAATTAACTAATCTAGAGTTTGGTCCCTAATTTCATGGTTAGACTGGAACCAGCTACCACTCCAGAGCTCTCACTACTCCCTCACCTAAGGGCTAACAATCTTGCATCAGTTTCCAATCAATTGGACAAATTTGGAGAATTTAATTTGTCACTTAAAAATCTCTAATTCTACATCCAACAAAATATATTTTCATATTTATTTGCACCCAATCTCTTGGATGACATACTCTCCCATGAAATCAAATGTGTTTCTTTCTATGTTGTAGAAATCATATCCCTTTTCAGAACATATGTCTCTCAACGAGTTTTAACATTTCAATTGGCCACATAAAAAAGTAAATGAATATCTGAGCTCAAATCATCACAAATTATTAACATTTAAAACTGTAGAAAAAAAAATCAATTCTTCATAAAACCATATCTCAAAGTAGGGAGAAGGATACAAAAGACTACTTAGAATTCATGTGAAGGATACGAAAAAAACACGGATTTCATATATAGAAACAAGTTTATAAAATAAAAGAAATAAAAATACAACTTATCTCACAATCCTTCCTCAGCAAATCCCTAGAAGTTCTCTCTTTACAATCCCACTCAATTCTTTCTGAGAAGTGTAATGAAGAAAAAATCTCTCACCTTCCCTCTCCTCTTACAACCCTAGATGAAAATCTCCTCTTCTCTCCTCTTGCCTTTCACGCCAACTTCCTCTCACTCTCCCTTTCTTATCCTCTATTTACAATGAGAAGTCCCTCTCTTTTATTTTGGGTTGCCACATTTGAAAAAGAATTCAAATTTTCCTCCAAAAGTCAACTCTTTTGAATTCAAAAGATGTGTCATTTGATCCAAGAGACATATATCTTCATAAAAGAACCTTCCAAATTGTCTAGATGCATTGAATTACTCCAATATGTGTGTAGAACAAGTGTCCCATTAAAAATTTGTGCAAAATTTGTCTCAAACTGCCTTAATTTGCAAAAAGTCATCCCTGGGGCATCATGCGCCAGTTCTCTGTCAAATGGCGCATCATGAGCCAGAATCCAAAAATTCATAGTTTTGGCTCCAAATTTCATCCTCTTTGTCATTTTTTGCTCAAGATGCCTAAAAATGATATAACTGCAAAAAAAAAAAAAACATAAAAATACCCTTCTTTAAAGTGCAATATCACTAAAAATAAACATAAAATATGTACTTAAAATAAAATATTATTTTGGTGTATCAAAATCCCCCAAACTTAAATGTTACTTATCCTCCAAGGACACTTATATTACATAAAAGCATATGACTTAGGATAGAGATTAACTTATAACTTCTATACTTTAGTTTAATAAATATAATAGTAAAATTTAAGAAAAATCTTTAATAACTTAGATTCAAACTCTAAGTTTAGGAATACTCAGTAATCAAATTTAAGATTTCTAAATCTCTATTCATTTCAAGAAGAATTTCAATTTGTCATATTAGGGACATTTAGAACATTCATATGAAAAAGAACTTCATGAAAACTTTACTAGGAATGCTACTAATACTCCAATACAAGTTTAGAAAATGTAATAAAG
>NW_018165732.1:11137-39690 GCF_001263595.1 Phalaenopsis equestris | reverse complement strand
CATACTTTTGACTGAATAGTCAACATGGAAGCAGGGAAGTTAACTATCTTGTTATTCTTAATCTTCCACTCTCCTCTTCTATCAGTCAAAAATGCAATCACTTCATCCAGTGATGAAACAATCATCACGAATGCAACATACTCATCAAAAAATATGTTTCTCAGCCCATAAAAAGTATTGATCCTTTCAGCCGTAAATTGGACCTGCTTACCTCTCACTAAGATGTGATCTTCAGCAGTGAACCTCAAGTTTGAATAAAACTCCCAAACCATCTGGAAAATTGCTACGGTAGTAAAGTAATAGAATCTTTCCCAGTTTCTGGTGAGAATCAGTCTCTCGATCTCGCCACCCGGGTTTGCAAACACCCGTTCTTAGATTATTCTTCTTGTCTCCAATTGAGTATTGTAGCTGTGTTGGGATTTGAAATTAACAAATTTTCATGCATCAAAATCTTTGGATGACCTTACTCTCTTAACTTGGGGAGCCATTTGAAAATTCTATGAAATTCCAAATAATTCCAAATAAATTGCTAAATAAAAAATCTAACCTTTGAAGCAAGATTATTTGGCAAGAAACTTCTCACCTAGAAATTTCTTCAAACTTTTTCATCGAAAATCTCAAATTTTGGATCTCCTATATCCATGATGAAAATAAAAAGTTTCTAATTTAAAGTGAAACTCTTACCAAGAGAAATTAAAATCTATGGTTTTTAGCCTCTGAATCCTTCTCTTTCACCCACAATGTGTTGCCCTAGACTAAGGTCTTGAGGTAGGAGACAACTTAAGCAGAGAAAATGGAGTTTTTTCCATGCGATTTCAAAGCTTTTTAGACAATCTAGCATATTTATACCTTTAGCGCATCATGCGCCAATCTGGCGCATAATGCACCAAGGCTCTGAAAATCTAGTGCATCATGCGCCAGAGCTTAAATTCACCAAATTTTGATTTATGTGGAAATCTATTTTGTATCGCTTTACATCAAGCTCTATTTGACTCAAATAAACCTTTCTAAGCATAATTAAACACTACACTAACACCAAAATTTCACAAATAACACAAAACTCACTTTTATATAAAAAAAATTCGTGCTATTACAAACTAACAATTTTCAAGCCAACAAACATCTAATTCAGTGTAAATAAACATCAAATTCAGTGCTCTAAAGCAAACCAACATATTAATACTAAAATCTAAACATCAAAATTCAAAGAAATAAACATAGATAGTGCAACAATAGAAGGTAAAGATAATCTAACATAATAAACTAAAACAAACAATACTAGACAAAATATTTTGGCTTAACTCAACTTCAAACATCTTCTTCACTCTCGTCCTCTTAGATATCTCCCATAGACTAATAGTGCTGATAGTGCACATACGAGTTCTAGAAGGGTCGATATGGAAATTCATCTGTTGAAACCTATCCAATCCAAGAATGTTTCTTGAACATACATACCAAACCATCTTCAATACGCCCAATATGTTCAAAATGTTCATTTAGTCTCTAATCCAGATGATCCAGCATTTCATTAATATTCTCAAGCACATGCATGAGATTCTGCACTATTTTTCATTCTTCCTGATCTTCTTCAAAAGTGCACTCGAGCAGTAGTAGGGCTGAACAGGTGATGAATTCTGAGATTCTTGATCCATCAACACATTCATATCTTTTTTATCTCCCATTCCAATAAAGTTGCAATAGACTTCTGGATCCATCAGCTTCCAAGAAAAAATCACTTTTTCCCAACTTTCATAAGGTACTTGTGATTGACTGCACAGTAGGAAAATAGTGGATGAATGTCCAAGTCCAATTGCAGATCCAGTGAAAATCAAACCCAAAACTGGTTTCACAATAATAGCTCCAACATTAATAAGTTTTCCAGTTTGAATACAATAGTTCAGAATGACACTCTCCTTGGTTACCTTATTAATTTTCATGGTAGGTAATAATTTTGTTGCAATGAAGAAGAGCCAGGTTTTTAAAATTGGATTTAAAAATGATGAGGGAAAACTTACATTTCCATCATCTCTGGCCTCCTAATTTGCATCTTCATCCGTAACGTAGCGGTAGAGTTCATTCATATTCTCTCTTATAGAGGTAAAGTTTGTATAATGGCAGATAGGCACATTCTCAATCATAAACATCTTGTTTATTCTTGAAGGAGTGAATTGCACAAACCTACCTTGCACGTAGATCATTCCTTGGTTTATCCCATGAAGATTTGCAAAAAATTCTTTTACTATAGGAACAACGACAGTGGAGTATTCGACGTATTCTTTTACTATAGGAACATAAACATTCTCAATCATAAACACCTCCTAATTTGCCTCTGTGCAATAGTCTCTTCCACTTGAGTATTCGACGTGTTGAAGCCTCGATTCACAAATCCCCTTTCCTTAATAAGCCTCTTCTTCACTAGAACTTGATCATGTAACTTCTGCGCATCAAAACTAATGAACTTTCTCCGGTTGCAAATTCGAAATCTAGCGGAGTTTTTAGAGTAGGAAGCCATAGGATTTGAAAAGTGGTGACTCTTCCTTTGTTTTCCCCCCTAAAATATGTCTTGGAGTTAGTTTTTAGGAGTTATTTGAAGGTGTCCCCGCCAAAAACTAGCATTTGATCAAAAACCACCATTTGAATTATTTTATGTCATTTTTGGAACAGTGGCGCATCATGCGCTCATCTGGAGCATCATGTGCCAGTTCTCTAGAAAGTGGTGCATCATGCGCCAGTTCCAAAAACTTCTCCATTTCGATTTCGATCCAATAAATTCTCAATTTTTATATAAAATTAGGCAATTAAAGATGTTTCTAAATATTTTATCAAATACACAGACCACATAAAGTCTTAAACGTAAATATACATAAAATATTTCAAACAAAAAAAAACTCAAGAGCAAATTAAACAACGATACATATGGGTTGCCTCCCACAAAGCGCTTAGTTTAATGTCGTCAGCCCGACATTCCCAATTTTATTTTAGGTGACCCAACATTACAGTCTCTTTATAAGTTGGTCTTTTACCATCAAAATATGATTTCAATCTGTGTCCATTCATTTTAAATATTCTTCCAGTTTTGAGGTTTTCAACTTTAATTGCCCCATAGGGATAGACTTTTATAACTCTGAATTACCCTTTCAACCTAGACTTTAATTTTCCAGGAAATAATTTCAAACTTGTATTATATAATAAAACTTCCTATCCAGGTTCAAATTCTCTTTTTATAATCTTCCTGTCATTCTTTCATCTTTTCCTTATAAATCCTCGCATTATCGTAAGATTCATTCATAATTTTCTCAAGCTCATTCAATTGCAATAATCTTTTCTCACCAGCTTATTTCAAATTGAAATTGAATTTTTTTATCGTCCAAAAAGCTTTATGCTCCAATTCAACTAGCAAGTGACAAGTCTTCCCAAAAATTAATTTATATGGGGGCATTCCTATGGGTGTCTTATAGGTTGTCATGTCTGCTCATAATGCAATATCTAATATAGTAGACCAATCTTTTTTATTAAGATTAACACTCTTTTCCAAAATTCTTTTAATTTTAAGATTAAATACTTCTGCTAAACCGCTAGTATGAGGATGATAAGCAGTTGCAATTTTATGCATTATATTATATTTTTTCACCAATCTTGCAATTGTTGTATTTCTAAAATTAGAACCTCCATCGGTAATGATTACTCTCGGCATTACATATCTTATAAAAATATTTTTAATTAAAAAGTTCGAAACACTCTGAGCATCACATCTAGAAAAAGCGATTGCTTCAATCCATTTAGAAGTGTAATCCACTGTAATATAGATATAGATATAGATATATATATATTCAAATGAGGGTATAAATGGTTCCATAAAATCTAATCCCCATGCATCAAAAATTTCAATTTCCAAATTAAACCTTAGAGACATTTCATTTTTTTTAAAATATTACTTACTATCTGACACAGATCACATGTTTTAATATATATATTAACATCTCTAAATAGAGTAGGCCAATAAAATCTAGATTATAAAATTTTACAAACAGTTCTATCATTCTAAAAATGACCTCTAAATTTAAAATCATTATATTTCTGGATAATTTTCTGAATTTCTCTATAAGGTGCACATTGTCTCATTACTAAATCTTTGCATTGTTTATACAAATAAGGGTCATCGCAAAAATATAATTTTGCATCATAAATGAAACTTTTTCCTTGTTGTTTTGTCAGCTCATAAGATAAAATACCACTAATAATATAATTTACAATATTATCATACCACAGTATTTTCCATCCTTTTACAGCATAAAGTTGTTCATCAAGAAAAGTTTGATTATTCTCTTTTTGTTATTTTCAAAATTTCAAACAGTTCTCTCTAATTCTGATTCGTAAGATACTAAATCTTCAAATCTTACATTACACATAAGAAAAAGCAAGTAATTAAAAATAAGCAAACACACTTAAATAATAAAATTTTCAAACTAAACTACAAACACTTTTTTTTAAATATTTTTAAAATAAAATAAAATACTTACTAATACTTTCCATTACTTCCCTGACAACAGTGCCAAAAACTTGATGGCGGGGACTTTTAGTGTGTAAATTTTGTAAATATTTTTCAATATTTTGAAATTACACATGGCAGTATATAATAAATGTGTAATATAATCCTAACAAAAATTTATCTTTAAAACTCTTTTTAAACTGTCAAATTCCCTTTAAAATCAACATAAGTATACGTATTACTCAAATAATAAATGGCTCTAATGGAGTCCTAGATATCGATCCCACAGGAAAGCTGGAAATACCTATATGTAAGTTCTCAATATTTTAATTATAAACTACAAAACTTAAAGAAAAATAAAGTTAAGTGCAAAGTTTGAATATTAACTACTAAAGTGAATGCTACTTAATATATATATGTAAGGTTACAGAAGTTAAAACTAAACTAAATACTAAACTTTCAAAAGTAAAATTACAAAAATTAAACAAAGTTCTTGTTTTGATGGAAAGTTCAAATTTAAGAAGGCATCCTTCCCCTTTACAATGAATATATGGATTGTGAAGAAATTGAAATCATTTGAAAATATATAAAAAAAATTATTTTGTACCAAAAAGAAGCAATCATATTCTTTACCCTCTTCCGAGTGTTATAAAGAACATTGACTAATAGAGAGTTTGGTCCCTAAGTTTGTGGTTAGGCTAGGAGGATACATGTTGCCACCCGAGAGCTCCCACTACTCCCTCACGTGAGGGCTAACAATCTCGCTTCAATTTCTAGTCAACTGGACCAAATTGGGGATTTTAATCTGTCCCCTTAAAATCATTATTTCCGCATCCAACAAATTATATTTCTATTTAGTTGCACGCAATCCCATGGATGACATACTCTCCCATGAAATCAAATGTGATTCTCCCTATATTGTGAAAATCATATTCCTTTTTAGAACATATTTCTCTCGACAATTTTTAACATTTCAATTGGTCACAACAAAAAGTAAATGAAGATCGGAGTTCAAATCAACACAAATTATTAACATTTAAAACCAAAGAAAATAAAATCAATTCTTCACAAAACTATATCTCAAAGTAGGGAGAATGATAAAGAAGATTATCATAATTCATAAGAAGGATACGATAAAACACTGATTTCATATATAAAAATAATTTTACAAAACAAAAAAAATAAAAATACAACTTATCTCACAATCCTTCCCAAGCAAATCCCTAGAAGTTCTCTCTAAGCCTTTCTCACTTTCTCTAAGCCTTTATCACTTTACAATCCCACTCAATTCTATTTTAGAAGTGTAATGAAGAAGAAATCTCTCGCATTCCCTCTCCTCTTACAACTCTTGAAGAAAATCTCTTCTTCTCTCCTCTTGCCTTTCATGCCAACTTTCTCTCTCTCTCTCTATCTCTTTCTCGTCCCCTCTTTACAATGAGAAGCCCCTTTCTTTTACTTTGGACTGCCTTCTTTGAAAAAGAAATTTCAAAATTCCCTCCAAAAGTCAACTCTTTTGAATTCAAAAGATGTGTCATTTGATCCAAGAGACATATCCCTTCATAAAAGAACCTTCCAAGGTGTTTAGATGCATTGAATTACTCCAATAAGTGTGTAGAACAAGTGTCCCTCTGAAAATTTGGGCAAAATTCATCTTGAACCGCCTTAATTTACAAAAGTCTTCTTTGGCGTATCATGCGCCAATCTGGCACATCATGCACCAGTTCTCTATCAAACAACGCATCATGAGCCGATCTTGCGCATCAAGCGCCGATCTTGCGCATCATGCACCATAATCCCAAAATTTGCTATTTTGGCTCCAAATTTTGTCATTTTTGTCATTTTTGCTCCAAATGTCTAAAAATGATATACCTGCAACAAAAACATGAAAATAACCTTCTTTAAAGTGCAATATCACAAAAAATAAGCATAAATTATGTACTTAAAACATTATATTATTTTGGTGTTTCAACAGAGTCTCCCAAAGGAAATTAGTTAGTTCATGTTTTGGTCATGGAGGAGGTATCTTAAATAGAAGGGCCTGAGAGGAGCTCAGGGCCGACTAATGGGTGTAGTCAGTAGCTTATGTGGATGACTGCAAAGTGCCAAAATCCAATTGGAGCTCACCAGCTTGGATGGGAGTAATTGGGTTTCATGAGGGATCTCACTTTTGGTTACTTCGGTGACTAGGGTAGCTGTCCAAGGCATGGGAAGTGCTCAGGTGGCTTAGGAACCTTAGGAGAATCTGTCAAAACAATTAATTTGGGTTGGTGATGGGCTTTGGAAAAGATATCTTTAGTTTAAGCAATTTAGGAAACAAATCCCTTGATTTAGGGGGACTTTGGCCCATAGCTCACCTAGGGTGGGCTAAGTGGGTCTAGCCTAGTCACTAGGGTCTAGAAGGTGGTTTTAGAGGCTTTAGTTTGGTCAATTTTGCATGGCTTCATCAATTTTGGTGCATAGGTTCAATTTGGGTCAAATTAGCTTGAAGTTGGATTTAGGTTGGGCTAGCCATGACATAGGACTGAATTGATTAAGCAACTTGGTGTATATGATGGTCACAAAGAGTTTAAAAAAGATTTCAAGTGATCATGAATTGATTTAGAGGTTCAATTTGAAGGATTTTGGACATTTGGTCAATTTTGGGCATTTGGTTTAGACTTGAGTTTGAGTTGGGCTAGAGTTTGTTCAAGGCCCAATAGATGGTTCAAAGTGGTCCTAAGGATTTTCATGAAGAGTTTTAAATAAAAATTTAATGGAAATTTTGGGGCTATGGGTTGAATTTGGTGACATGGCCAATTTGCGGCAAAATTGGGGGTTTTTGTCCAAGTTAGTTTTAAGTGAAATTGAGGCTTGACCAAGGCCAATTTAAGGTTCAATTTGATATGTGGAAGTATTATGAAGAGTTTATGATGCAAAATTGAGGCAATTGGATAGATTTTAGGGTTCAATTGAGTGAGATTTTGATTTTGGGTCAAATTGGGGCCTTTTGATTTGGGTTGAAATTGGATTCCAATGTGGATCAATTGGGCTTGGATTTGGTTTAAATCAAGCTTAGACATGATGAATTTGAGTTTATAATTAAAATTTGGGAAAAATGGGATCAAATTGGTGGACATTGGGGGTGAATTAGGGTAATTGGGCCTTTAAAGGCAATTTGGGGCTTTTGGTCAAAATAAGTCAAATTCGTCAAATTGAGCTCAATAGAGTGTTTCAACTTGATTTTGGGGACATTTGAAGTGATTTGGAAGGCTTTGGGGCAATTTGAGTCATCAGGGGTTTTTTTGATAATTTTGGCAAAGAGGGGTATTTTGGTAATTTTGGAAATTTTTGGGTGTTTTCGATAATTTGAGTAGTTTTAAATGCTTTGAGATGGTTTTTGGAAAAATTTAAGTATTTTGGGTAATTTTGGGAATTTTGAAGTTTCAAGGGCAATTTGGTAAATTGGGTGGATTTGGGGGGCAAAAGACTAAGTTTGGTATCTTGATAAAATTAGAGTGTCAATCACCCTACATGAGCCATGGACCAATAGAATTCCCTACTTTGGGTCCTTCATGCACTGGTCTTAGTTAAACCCTATCCTAGGGCTAGTGGGTCTAGGGGACCACCTACATGAGTCTTTCAAAGGGTCAAAGGCTTAAAACCAGGTAGGTTTGGGCTTAAGGTAGTGAGTGGAAGTGTAATGTGCAAGTGTGTGTGTGAGGTTGACCAAGTCCACACCACCAGGGGGTTGACCCTAAGGCCAAGCAATCTTATGGAAACTCACCTTGAGATCCCCCATATTAAGCCCACCTACTAAGTGCTAGAGGTTATGACCAATATGTGGAACTTCAAGTTAAGCAAAGAATAATTTATATTTTTTTATGGTTCCTTTCTAGTCCTCTAAGAATAGTCAACAGAAAGTACTATGGCTAGACCTTAAGCTATTAAAGAGAAAAAAACTAGACCTCAACCAAAAGTGAGGTCAACACCATGTTGGGTGGGGTTCAATTTGATTACAATGTGGCCACTTGATCAAGATTTGACCAAAATTGGGCTAGGTCTAATTGGTTTTGACCAACCATAGTGCCACCAAATTTTGGGGTCAAAAGGGTGTGATAGGGTTTAAAGTGATTTGTAGGGTTTTTTAGGGTTGGGGAGGCCTTTAGAGAGGCTAGGGATCATTTTAGATAGACCCTTCTCCCAAAGTGAATTTCATGGTCAAAGTGGGCCCTAAGGTCTACAAAAAGGTTCCTAAAGTCTTGGGTTTACCCTAGGGCATGTCTTGGTCATGGGGGTTAATTTGGGTCTATCACCAGGTCAAAGTCCTAAACCAATTCAACCAACGGTTGAGGAATTGGGCTTGCTCTAGTGAGGTCCAAGAAAACACAACTTGGGTTTGAGGATTATGTGTAGGCGTGTGGGGTAAGTCTTCACAAAAGTGATGTCAACAAGGATCAAAGGATGACAGCTGACAATGGCACCAAGTTTTCCCTGCTGAGTATTACAACCAATTGTGTTACCAATATTGCTCGATTGAGCATTACTTGAAGAATATCCAATTGTTGTGTCAAGATTGGCCAACTGAAAATCTAGTGAAGATAGTCAGGTTTGGCACCAAGATCATCCGACTAAACACCATAAGAATAACAACCAGCCATGCTATGAAGAGCGCCTGACTTAGCATTACATAAAGATGGTCGATCACGGTATCATGATTGCCTGACTAAGAATTGTAGGAAGATCACCAACTATGGCACCAAGATCATCTGGCTAGGCACTAAATGAAAGCAGCCAGTCATAGCATCAAGATCATTAAGGGGAGGACGAACAAAAATACACAAGGGACTAATGAGCCATATCATCACAAAGGAGAAATGTGACTTTCATTATTAAAAAATCATTACATTTGCAAGGTATCATATATTCAAAATACATATAGAAGGGTATTGTAAGAAGGGGGGATGGGGTTTAAACTTTAGAAGGTCTGCTGGATGAGCCTCACTCATTTTCACCACCCAAATCATCTCCAAAAAATCCCTCAGAGTTGGAGTATAGGGAGGCAAAACTCTTGAGGGTCTTAATATTTGGAATCTAGCAGGCCCGACTGTATGAAGTGATCAATTGCTGTCAATCTCTTGATAAAGAATTGTTCATCTAGGAGTTCTACTTTCTTAGAATGGGATGGTAGCAGTGCGAAGAGCTCACCCTCATACCATTTATTCTTTCAGTAGATGATTCTTTTTTGACAAGAAGTGAAAATAACCTCAAAGCTGAGGAGAGCTACATCTGACACAATGAAAAGCTTCTTCTCAGCCACCTCTGCTTGCCTCTCAGCCTCTTGAGCCAACTCACCCGATGCCTTAGCCTATTCTACAACATCAACCCACTTAGCTTCAATACAATCTAAAGCCACTGATTAAAATGAGAAGCCTCTCAAGCCATCAAATGATACCGGTCGGTCCTCTTGAAAAGCTTTTACCACTCCAACTTCATTAAGACTTTGTGAACATCGGTGACCAGATGGACCCTAAAAATATAAAGGAGAATGTTCTGGTTGATGGAAGATTAGAATATCAATCTATCGATTGTTCAGTAGTTGTGAAACAATCATCGGGTGAATTTTAGATATTTGCTTGCGAGCCTAAGAGAAAGTCTGACCCAAAGTAGAGCTCCTCTTTTTCCTCAATGACAAAGGAAATAGAGGAACATATTTGGTAACTATTTTCCTTACGTGCTTGGCACCAAGATTCAGAAGTGAAGTAGGCCCTAGCCCCGATCTCCTTGGGAATCATAAGGTCAATTACCTTAATTCTAACAGGAAAATCAAGAAATGTTGTTCCTTGATAAGGAAGAACCACTTCTCTCCCCATTACTCTCATCAAATCTTTTGTACTTAAGCCTTCCCTAGATGGACCTTCAGTTCTTTGCCTGTTGTGGGAGGCTGCATCCAAAAGATTGGCAATGTAATTATTGAGAAACCTACAATACATGACAATGTGGGATACAACTTAGAATAAGCCTTTTAGAGTCCCAACCTTGTCAATATTAGTTCCAAGAAGGAAACTCCTCACTAACTGAGTTGGTTCCTTCACCCATTGCAGGTTTACCATCTGACAACATCCCCCCCTGGCGAGCCTCATCTATCTTCATCTCATCCCCACCTTCCTATTGGTCGACTAAACAACTGTCACATTGAATCGACATAGCTCCACAACATTGGATATTTTTCATACCTCCCTATTCATGTGCCTTGCTACCTCTAGGAATAAAACCTAGTCTATGGTCTATGGTCATTAAGTCAGTATACTAAGGAATCAATAGCAATCCCCCTTTAAAATCAACTCCCCCAACTAAAGAGGAGTCAATACCCTTCTTTTTCTGAAAGGACACATCAGACAAAGTAGTCTCAATTCCAAAACTCTTGGTGGAATAAATAATGAAAAACTTACACTTCCAATCCCAAATCTGGTGCTTCAGCATGATGAATTGAAACCTATCAGTTGTCTTGAATTGGAATTATCCACTCGGTTCCATGTGAAATTAAAGTATGTGGCCAAATGCACCAACAGACCAAGGAACATTATGTTTCTGACAAAAAATAATATAAGTCATAATTGACATCATCGAGTTTGGATTCAATTGAGCAGGAACAACCCCATATCGGTTGAAGATCAACTGGAGTTTGTGGCACAAGGGCAGCTGCATGCCACACTGAAAGTGGTCTTGATACATCATTAGTTCATTACCATACCTTCAACAACCCTCTCATCAGAATGTGTGCTTGCAGTTCAATAAAAAAATTTAAAACTAAGGATTTCTCAAGGGCATCAACATCCAACGCGGTTAGAACGGAATGTTCGGTTGTGGATGACCCGACCCGCAATTACGTTAATATTTATATTTCTTAAAATTGTCAAAACTTGTCTCAATTTATGTTCAGTGATTAGTGTGAATAAATGAAATGATTTAGAAAAAAATAATAAGTTTTCACACTAGGGGTCTACACAAGTATATGTATCATTGAGGAAAGCAAAAATTCTTAATATTGACTTGCAAAACTTCTATCTAAATTGCAGATAAATGTGATATAATAACAATGTCAATATGTTTACAATGGTTAAAACTAAATATAAGCAAGAAGTAACAATTAAATTTAAAATGTTAATAAAGTTTGAAAGATTAATAAAGTATAAAAATGAGTTTGAATGTTATAAAAAGATATTTCCCCTTACAAAGAGATGTTAATCAGTGTAGCATTTGAATGATGACAAGGATAAAATGATGTATTGTGCCAGGTAGGAGCATTCCTATTCTTTACCCCCACTTGGTGCTAGCAAAGAATCTAGTCGGGCTAACTTAGATGGATCAATTCCCCCAAAATTAAACTTTACTTATTTTAAAGTAACTCCTTTTACTATAAATAAGTTATAACTTATGATTGTGAGTTTTACTTATAGATTTCTATAGTTTTTTTTCTATAAATGCAATAGTGAAACTTTAGAAAAACTTTTATTAACTCAAGTTAAAATTAAAATGTAAGAATATCTAATAATCAAGTCTAAGAGTTCTGGTTTCTTATTCATTTCAAGAATAACTGCAATTTTTCATACTAAGGATGCTTAGAAGAATTATAAGAAAAATAATTTTATGAAAACTGTATTAGTAAGGATGCCAATACTTCAAAAATAAGTTCAAAAATTTATATAAGTCCCATTCCTTAAGATGATTAGAATGAAGCCAATTTTTTTATTAAGCATCTCCTCAAGCTTCTCCTCACATATTTTTTTCTCTTTTTTTTCTTTTTTTTTGACCTTTCTTTTCTTTTTTCTTTCAGGATCATTTTCAATTCTTTCTTTTTCTTTTCATGTCATGTGAGGATTACTATATTTAGATAGCCTTTAATGATTTTGAACTTCACCATCATCTTCATAAAGTTAAAAACTTCCCTCATTTCCTTACTTGATAAATGTGTATTAGCTTTGAAAAAGATTTTTAATAAGGTTTCAATTCTTAATTTTAAGTGTAAGAATCTAAGATCCTTAATATTTCCAAAAATGCAAATTTACTTACCTTAAAATATAAAAGCATAATCTTATACTCTTATACTAAATATCTTAATTCTTGAAGTAACCTTGATTATTTAAAACTTTTACTTAAATATTCTATAACATCCATAAAATAAAAAAAGATAGTTATCTAAAGTTAACCAAACATACCACAGGTTATGCTAAAATTTTTTTTGAAAATATAGTTTATTGAGGTCAATTAAGGTGTAGTTTCAAAAAGTTTTTCACCCTTCCTCAAAAGTTAAATTTTTAATTAATTTAAAATAGTACAACTCATATTAAGCATGAAGATAGAGAAAAAAATAAAAGTTCTAAATAGTAGAACATTACATGTACAAGTAATAAAAACGGTGCTGAGTAGTAATAAATAAAAAATTAGCTTGTCTAACAATAAAAGCACAAGTAAAATACTACTCTAGCACACCATTAATATAAACTAGAGCAAAAAGTAAACAGTAAACATTAGAAAAAAGGTGTAACATAACAATTCAATATAAATGTACTCCCTAAGTACTAAACAAAGTACAAACATAACATTCCAACAAAAGTACAACAGATAACCAACAACATAAAATCCAAATATAAGAACTAAAATAAAAAAAAACAACCTATTCATCTTCCTCCTCCTCCTCCTCATCCAAACCTACATCCTCCTCCATCTCACTTGTCTCATATTGTATAAAACCGGGGCAAGTAGGAAATTCTATTGAATGATCTCCCCTCATGAATTTCATCATAGCCTCATGCTAAGAAATATCAAAATTAGCTTTCCTCTACGTATATTCATCAATATGATACAAGTAAGATTTTAAGCTTTTCACCTGATTCTGTAATGAGAAATATCTCCTTGTTGTATAAATAATTTCTTTATTACAATATCCAGTGAAGTAGTACTAGAAGTGGAAGGTCTATAGGTTGATGTAGAAGGAATATCTAAACCTCCAATCCTAGATCTTGATCTAGAATGTTTTCCATAAATCTCCAAATTTGTTTTTCCAATATGCTTATGAGGTGGTAAAGTTTCCTCCAATGTCTCATATTTAACTTCAGATTGAATGCACATGGTGGAAATAAGAGAAGGGTAACCCATAACTCTAGTATTTCCTTCTCTTGAGGAAATAATCATGCTCTTGTAAATGAGAGAGCTAATGTCAATAGGTTTCTTCATCTCTATGAAATAGTTCAAAGTGGCTCTTTCTCAAGTTATCTTACTAAAATGGTTAGTTGGAAGCAATCTACCAGAAATGAAGTAATGTCAAGCACGAGACTTAACATTAAGCTTTGAAAATGAAAACTTTACCCGACGTCCATTCTTTATCTTCCAAACACCATTATCATTAGTCAAAAATCCCATAATTTCATTGAGTTCAGCGTAAGTAGGATTAAACTCCAAATAAAAATAGGTGAGAACACTATGTAGCTTGCAAATACAATTCATACAAATAGGGTTGATATCCACATATTGCCCTCTAAAATAAAAAAGTCATCAGATTCGTCAGGCAGGTTGGCATAAAATTCTCGAACCACAAAAATAACAGCAATGTCAGTGAAATATCAGATGTTCTCCCACTATCGCTCAGTAATCAAATATTCAATAGTTCCTCCAGGACGAATAAAACTTCATTCTACAATCAATTTCTTAGATTTTAGATCTTTGTATCTGTCCTGAGCTTTCAAACTAGAGAATTTATTGCTATCAAAACTAGATTGTCCTTTACCCCTCTTCATTTTAAGAGCCATGAAAAATCTAAAAATTTTCAATAAAAATTCCAATAAATTTTAAATTCAACTACATAAAGCTCCTACAAACACATTCAATGCCAAATATTCATTCAACCATGACTTTCTCACTATTTTCATCAAATTTGAAGATTTTAGTCCTAACGGCAATGTGGAAGAAATCTAAGATGAAAAAAAAAATTTTTAAAGCCAAGATGAACATCTTACCCAAAGAAGATGAAATGTAGACTTTGAATTCTTAACTCTAAGCCAATCAAGCATAAATTCAAGCATTAGGGGAGCAAGTTGCAAAATAGGGAAGAAAGAGGACGAACCATGGTGGGAAAATGGCGAAAACTGGTGGTTTAACGCTAAAAATGAGTTTCAAGTCGGTTCGATGTGATAGTGCCAAGTAGTGGCGCTATGGTGCCTTACTTAGCGTTATAGTGCCCAATAGTGGCGCTATGGCGCCATTTAAACATATTCAGATTTTGGAAATTTTTGTATATTTCAAACGAGCAAAGCAAAACTATGATTTTTAGACCCTAATATTTTAATTTTAACGACCATTTTCAAATTTATTGAGTTCTTCTTCATTTCAAATTTTAAGTTCGCAACTTTGATTTAAACACATAAGACCATCTTTTCACTCAGAACATAACTTGTTTTCTTATATTAATAATAAGTTGTTGACCTCACTTTTGGTTGAGATTGGTCCAACAATTAGCACTTAGTAGGTGGGGTCACTATGGGGGAGCTCAAGAAGAGTTCCTATAGGGCTGTTGGACCTTAGGGTTGGCCCTGGGTGTTGGTTTAGAGCTAAGGCACTCACTAGCAATCACCTCACTCACAATCACTCACAAATGCAAAATCAAAATTTCTTGACTTTGATCCCTTAATCTTTTGGGATACTCTTGTAGATGGTCCCCTAAACCCACTGGCCCTAGGCAAGGGTTTAGCTAAAACCAGTACATAGAGGACCCAAAACGGGGTTTCCATTGGTCTATGACTTATTTATGGTGGTTGGCACCCCAACTCTACCAAAATGCCCAACTTAGTATTTTCCCCCTAAACTCCCCAAATTACCTAAATACCCTTGGGACCCTAACTTTGGCCAAAATTCCCAAATTTATCCAAAATACCTGAATTTATTCAAAAATCATTTCAAACCTTTTGAAAACACCCAAATTACCCAAAATCGACCAAAATTGCCAACTTATCAAAATACCACTCCTTAGCCCAAAATTCCAAAAAATCCCAAAAATTCCATAAATACTCCAAATATTCCCAATTTCACTTTTCTAAACTACCACGTGACTCAATTTGGCTAATTTGACCATTTTGACCAAAACCCCCAAGTTGCCTTTAAAAGCCCAATTTCCCCAAATACACTTAAAATGTCCATCAAATTGGACTCAATTTCCCCCAATTTCAATACTAAACTCCAATTCACCTTTCATATTACCAATCTAAACCAGAAAATGTCCCTAAACTTTGAAAATTCATATCTTGGTGTAGAGAAATCATAAAAATAAAATAAAAATAATCTAGTGCTCAATGAATAGAGGAGAACAATGTGGAAATGGTTTGAAGTTTATTTTATTGCAAATTTTATTTTTAATTAAATAAATATTGTTTTGAGTCTTTTAATTCTCCATGCATGTAGACATTTCACCATGACTTGATATTTTGGCATGTTGTTGCCTCTATCATGAGGAACATTCTTTGATTTTTCTAAAGTCAAAGAAGATCTCTAGACAGAGATCCATATTTTCAAGCATATGTCTATTATTTACATAATATTATTTGCATAAATTAATCATAATAATTAGCATGTTTCTTAGAAAAATCCAAGAAAATTTTGTTAGGTCTACTATGACAAGAGAACTACTTGAAAAATATTTCATGAGCCAAGTCATTCAAGATGCACCTAATCTTTACAAACCCTAAAACACAAAGATAATTAATTTTGGTAAATATAGATATCAAAATGACTAAATTTTTTATCTCCGCTATTTTTTAAAACTCAGAAAACTTCCCATAAAAATTTCAAACCATTTTGAACTCATTTGATAACTCAAATTGATTTTCTAAGTTACATGATATTTTTGACACTAAAATGATTTTTAATAATCAAAATATAACTAAAGAAATTATAAAAATTGGTTTCTTGAGTTTTTTGTGATCATATAAATTTTATAAAAATAAAATAGTAATTAAAATAAAAACTTCATTGTTAGCCTATTTTTAAATATTTAAAATAATTAAAAAATGATAAAAATCACAAAAATAATAAAATTAATAGAAATATTTTAAATTATTTTCTAAGCATTTAGGAACAATTAGAATATTTTTCCTGACTTTCTAAATGAAGATATTGAATTTTAAAGCTTAAAATAATTTTTAAAAGGCTAAAAATGGATTTTCACCAAAATAATTCCAATAAATAAAAAAAAATCAAAAAAATGTAAAATTTACTTCTCTAGGTTCTCTAACCTTGGGGAGATTTTTCAAAAATATAAAATTTAATTTTCAACTCTTAAAATATTTTATAATTAATAAATTCTACATAAATTAATATAATTCTTAAAATTCAAATATAATTCAATAAATCATGAAATTTAGTACAAGTAGTTCTCTAATTTAATTATACATTCCGTAAAAATTTCAAGATATTAGGCCTTGCCTTGGTCAAGTTATGGAATTTTATTTAAAAAATTCTATTTTTGCATAAAAATAATTATGTAAATTAAATTAAATTTTGAAAAATCACATTTTCTCCTCTGATGCCTTGATTCACTCATGAGTAAGGTAAGATAAAAACTTCAAATTCATATGAATTAAATTTGACAAATTATGAAGTAATAGAGCCTTAGGGGCAAAAGTTTAATTTTAGAAGTTTAGCTTTAATTAACATTTAGGCTTAATTCAAGGAGGTAAAAGGGTAACCTCTGATTTCAACTAATTCATTTGGATGATTGAAACCAAAAAAAGATTAATTGGTAGAAACCAATCTCATTGTTTCCTAATTAAAAAATAAAATTGTAATTTTCATAAAATTATTAAAATTTGGAAGTTCATTAAATTAAATAACCTTAGACTTAGGGGTATCACTTTGGAAGTTGATAACTCGCTAATTTAATACCCCTAGTTGAAGTTCAAATGATTTTTAAAATTTTTAAAAATTGAATTAATCTCTTTAAAAAATAACTAAGACATCCACCAAAACCTTAAGAGCTTAATAGTGACTTAGGCTAAATCAAAAATGATTAAATGAGGATTAAAAAAGTGACCATAATTAAAATTGAACATCTTTAAAACACTACAAGCCCAAATTAAAATTGGCTAAATGTCTTTGATAACACTAACTTGCCTCTTTAAGGGTTTTCACCCACATAATCTTCAAATTAAATCACAAATGATAATTACCCTACTCTTATGGGTAATTGAAACATCAATGTTCATTGAACATCAAAAGTATTTTTGTAGGATGAATTTATTAAGCAACATAATATGTTAAAATGAACTTGAGATTTTTCACCAGGCAGTGAGAGGGAAGCATGGACCTGTTTCTTCCTCCAGACCTGTTGGATCCTGTTGGATATCTCTAAACTTAATGTGTTTTGCTTAACAAGAATCATCCTTAATCAAACTAATAGGGACCCACCAACCTTAATCAAACTTTAACAAAAATCATCATTAATCAAACTAATAGGGACCCACCAAGATATGACCTAGGGTTTAGGTAACCAAAACTTTACCGCTTCATATAATATAAAATGCCCTGGCATGCATTTTAAGTTTTCAGGTGGTGGAACGAGAAGACTCTCTAGGTAAGCTTTTACAGTTTACAGCGTCGTCTTTCCTTTGATGTTAACACAAACCTGCATGTTAAACAACGATGTCACCTTGCATGAAAACTAAAACTATCAGGATAGCCACAAAACCAAAACTAAAACTAAAATTAAAATAAATTAAGATAAAATTCACCGCCACAACATTCAAAATATAAGATAACTCAAAATTTAATCACAAACATCACACAAAACCATAACTACAACTAAATTACGACATCTCTATCGGATAATTGGGAATCGCTCGGAGGAGGTAACCTACGGTTCCTAACGAGGCTTCGCACAGTCTAAATAAAATTATGGAACTCATTAAGTTGAGTTTAGTAAAATCATTTAAGCTAAGTGAATCCAATAGAAAATAGTGGTGCCGGAACGAGGGAACCATGGGATCCTAACCAGTGTCGCTCTAATCAACTTTAACATGCCCCATAAAATTTAAAGAACTTCAACCATAGGGCCACCTGATTTGACATCATAACTTGACACCCTAGAAAACTAAAACTCGTCACGGTAAGGAGCTTAGAGCTAGCATGGTGGACAACACGGCCATCTTCAATAGCAAAACCTGTTTTCTCTAGCTAAACCAATTTCCTTCCTTATAATTAATCAACAAAGCCATAGGATTTTGAGGTTGTCTGCTTATGCAACATAAATCCTCACCTCATCTTTAGGTCTTTATACGACTCTGCTGTGCAATCTAAGCCCTAACTCATCTTAGGATTCTGAGGTTGTCATTTGTCACCTAAATCCTCACATCTTCTAGGATATTTGTGTGATCGTTCCACACCAATGTAAGCCCTAATTAAATAAAATTGGTAGGATGCAACACTTAAATAATTTCTCCTCAAAACTAAAGCCAAACAATAGGATAGCTTGGGAAGCCACTAAGGTTCTTCTCTGGATCCATAACATCCCGTAGTTCTTCCTCATTTGGATTCCAAAAACAAAATGCTCCAAATTTGAGCCAATCCCATTTCACACCTCTTTGACCGATATCATTGAAAAGTCCTATCCATTTGAAATCCTTAAAGATAATATTTCCTGATTTTTATCGAGAGTTTTGTTAGATGGCTTCGGTCGTTTAGGATGTAATTAACTATAGGGGCTTGCCCTTATAGGAAGCTTGTCCGAACTCAGCTTAATATAAACCCTATTTAATTCTTCATATTAAATAGGGGAAATTGTCGGCAAATAAAATAGTTTCACAAACCAAACGGGCGTCCTACATTTGTTAGTTATTTGATCGAGTCTCATCCTCAAGTCTTGTGTTTATCCTTCAGGATAGATACAATGTTTGAGGTATAGTGCTCTTTCATTTAAACTATGAAAAATATGGGGTCAGTTTGATTTCATATTTTTCTAAAGTATATATGTGTAAATTAAAATTTCCTTCCGAAGCGGGCGACGGAATTTCAATTCCGGTGACCGACAGTTTCTTACGGGTAACTCTGCAAACCAAAAATAGTGCCGACATAAGTTTAATACAAACAACACAACATATACTTGAATAGATGTCAATACAAACATACAAAAACATTTTAGAGGTGCGAGAGCCACAATAAAGAATAAAACCAACACACCACACATAAACACTCAATACTGACATAATTATCTATCTATGAATCCATTTAGGAGTAATTGTGAACAATGGTGTCAACCTACTTTTCACCCTCAAAATAGGTACAATCAAAGAGATGGTAGAACAGAGCATGAGGAAAATCTTGAGCAACCTCATCATCAATCCATTTTTTGTTGCTATACATACTTACTTATTAATCTTGTAAACATGACATGTGGTTGAATTAGAGTTTCAACTGCCAATTCAAGTGCTCGTACTGGTACATGTCACCTAACTTGTTGTGGAGATGAGATAACTCTACTTCAATCTTTCCAAGTTTATCCTTAATCCGTTCCAAACTTAATGCAAGAAATCCATTGAAGTAGGTCTGAGCAACTTTATGCATCTCTTTCTATTTTCAAACCATCAATTGCTACTACTCTCCATTTTTCTCTAAGTATTAGTTTTTTACTTTTTACTCTCTCTAAAATGTTTAGAACTATGAAGGGATGCCTCCATTCTCATTCTAGAGAGTTTTATAAAGAAGAAGAGAGAAGAAGAATGGAGAAAATTGAATTTTGGGCGGTTTAGGGTAGTTATTTGAACTGTGGCGCTATGACGCCAGATCTGGCAATTTAACAGCAAACTAACTTTTTCAAATGTCAAAATTTTTTTGTCCCCTCCTCATTTTCATCAATAAAATAATGTTTTTTGTCATCTTAATAATGTAAAACAATATCACTTCATACACTCATCATAACAATAATCACTAAAAAAATCAAACCACAGTGATAACTATATGTTACCTCCCATAAAGTGCTTGGTTTAACGTCATCAGCCCGACATATACAGGTTTTTACTTTGGTTGACCCAACATTAGGATCTTCTCAAATGTAGGACTATTTCCACTTATATAAGCTTTTAATAGATGTCAATTTACCTTAATTATTCTCCTAATTTTAGGATTTTAAATATCAATAACACCATATGGATAAACTCTTACCACTATTAATGGCCTTGACCACCTAGACTTAAATTTTCCTGGAAATAATTTCAATCTTGAATATATAATAGACTTTCTTGTGTAGGCTCAAAATGTTTTTTCAAAATTCTCTAATCATGCCTCGTTTTCATTTTCTCCTTATAAATCTGACATTTTCATAAGATTCATTTCTTATCTTGTCAAGCTGATTTAATTGCAATATTTTTTTCTCACCAGCATCTTTCAAATTATAATTAAACTCTTTAATAACTAAATAAGTTTTATGCTCTAATTCAACCAGCAAATGACAAGCTTTCCCATATATGAGCCTATATGGTGATATTCCTATAAGAGTTTAGTAAGCAGTCTTATAAGCCCTGATCCACCTCAAAATAACCTATTTTTAGTGCATGTTTTATAAGCCTTTTATGTACATTTTTTATGATATTTTACTTTAAAGGAAGATATTTTAAATGTTTTTGGTTTATGGTACATAGAATAGACATTTAGAGAAATGAGGAAAAAATGGAGCAAAAATGATGATTTTTGTGTGGTGCTATAGTGCCACCCCTTGGCGCCATACCGCCACCGTCGAGTGAGAAGGCCACTATAGCGCCCCATACTGGCGCTATAGCTCCAGAACTACCTTTCTAGAAGATACATAAATTTGGCCGAATTTTGGAGTGGTGTTTGAAGCAACGTTTGCTTATTTTATGTTTTCTATTTCATAAGAAGGATTTAGCAAAATTTAGGGACCTTTTGGAGCCTTAAAACTTCAATTGGGCGGCAATAGTGAGTTAGGTTTTTCATATTTTATGTTCAAGTGTAAGTGTGAGTGGGTTTTAGTGTGAAGAAGTTTGGAGATTGCTTAGAGGAAACTCCAGAAGTTTGTTTGGCGAGAAGACATGCTACTTTGTATTTGTGTTTGAGTTTTTGTTGTAAGACTTGGATTTCGATGCAATTGTTTTGTTTTTGTTTAATCTCCATGATTTATGAGTAGTTCCATTTCTTTCTTCTTGCAAATGGGACTTAATCTTGTGGGAAGAGAATGATTTTAAGATTTCTTTTTACTCTTAAAAATTGTGATGATTTATGAGTAGTTCCCTTTCTTTCTTCTTACAAATGGGACTTAATCTTGTGGGAAGAGAATGATTTTAAGATTTCTTTTTACTCTTAAAAATTGTGATGGTATTTTCACCGAATCTTCATTTACTTTACAAACTGAGCACTTGTGAGGTTAAAATTCATTGAGAAACATAATGACCTACGAGGGATATGATTTCACCCAACTAGTGGATACCACACTTCATTTTAGGCAGAGTCATTGGGATCACCTAAGGGGGAGTGCAAGTAAATAGGAAGATAAGTTTTGATTGCCTTAGAATTGGTTAGATCTAGAGTGACAGGCTAGATTCTTATTAGTTTGGCTGAAGGTTTAGTACTCTGATGCTGGGATTTGGTCATTACAATGGCATAGGCTAGGGGCATCTGGAGGTGAGAGTCTAGATTACACTGATGTGAAGTCGAGATATTAAAGAATTGACCTTAAGTTAGCTAATGTTCCTTGCAAACACCGAGAAAGGGTAAAGAATAATGTATACTTCTATTTGTCACAATACCTCAAGTTTATCTTAAATCATTTGAATCCTAGATAGATCAAAATCTCTTTGCAAGGAGAAAGATTTTCTATAATATCTAAACTCGTTGTTATATCTTGTTAAGTTGTTACATTTAGTTGTTACTCTCTTTTTAAACTCTTTTAGTAGTAATTTTTAGCAAGAATATAATTTCAAATCTTTTATCTATTTAATTTGCAATTTAAATAGAATTTCTGCAAGTTGATTTTAAGAGTTATCGCATTCCTCTTGTGATCGATACTGGGGTTGTTAAAGAAAATCTTATATTACTTGAAATGATACGTATACTTGCGTAGTATCTCTAGTGTGAAAATCTATTATATAATTCATAAATCATTTCATTTATTCACAATAGCAGACCGCTAGATATAAATTGAGAAATATTTTCTGGCATAATTAAGGAGATTAAAAATACGCGTAAGTACAGTTTGGGTTAAGTTTTTGGCTGGTTTGGGTTAAGTTTTTGGTGCCGTTGCCTGGGATTTCGACGAAACTTTTTTACTTACAATTTTATTTGAATTGTAAATTTATTAGAAATTTAAAAAAAAAATTAAAAATTAAAAATTCATATATATATATATATATATATATAACTTTAATATGTTTAAGGTTCTCCCTAAAAATATCATTCAGACTAACCTGTTTTTTTAATATTGTTTGTTTGGTAAATTGGTTTGGTATATGATTTTGATTTTACATTTCAAATTCAGCTAAAATTGGCATGAATAGGAATTTGTAATCATTAATGGCTAGTACTTTAATGTGCAATTATGATAATTATGCAAATTAATTTTAAAATGCCAATTTTAAATTAGATTCAAAATTTAGTTGATAATTTTGAAAACTTAAGAAAAAGTAATGACAAGCTTTAAATATTTGTGTTTTTTACTTAGTCTTGTGGGGAAATGTCCTGCATGCTTCAAGCTAACAAAAAGGCATTATGCCATTTGCTAACAAGCATGAATGACATGTTGAGAACTACATATAAACTGGTGGAGACAGCTTACGAGAAAATAGTCGCTCGTTTGCGAATGCACATCATGAATGACAACATAAGCAACAACACATTAGTTCATAAAAGCATTGATATGATTAGCAGCTTCCATAAGGCTAAGATTATAAGTAGTTCTAATTTAACTCATCTCATAAGTTTATTTGATGGGGACTTCATATTAATGCAAGTGGGTGATGGAGCATTAGTTTCAACAAAAAATAAGTAAGCAAGTTAGAATATTTTAAATAAGGTTTATTTCATTCTTGGTTTTAGGCCTTTTCTTTTCTGTTTTTAGTTTTTATGAATAACCATTTGGTGTTTCTTTTAACAATAACTTCATTATTGTGTTGTGAAATAATATAAATATTTGCTTTTTTAAATTTAACAAGTTGGGCTTCTTAAAAGACATTTCTAATTCACTAATAAATATTAAAGCATTCAAAAATATTAAATAAATGTCCAAAAGATAAAAGTCTTTTATGATAATGTCACATCTATAAGAAGGTAGACTTGGTCATGTTAAGCTAAAGAGGTTTAAATTTTTTTTAAGAGATTGTCCTTTGAGATACGTCATTTATTCTAAGAAAAGTGGTAAATTGTTAAGGAATTTGTATTGAAAAAATCTTATGTTATATAGTTATTATTGATTATTTAAAGAAAATTATATTTTATTTTAATTTATAAATACATGTGTTTGAGGCTTAAAAAAGTTCATTAAAATTTCATATTTATTAACATCAAATTTTTTCTCTATTTTTGATTTCTTTGATTTTGTTATTTTATTTGCTTATTTCTATTTCTTATATTAATTATCTACTATTCTTTGGAAAACTTTTATTTATAAATTCTTGGTCAAATATTTAATGTTTTAGTGTTTTTAGTTTTTCATTATTTAACTTTTACTTTCCTTGGTTCTTATATTTAATATTTTTTCTTCTGTTTGGTTTCTTTGGTCTTTCAGTTTAGTTGCTGTTGGTATTTTTTGGATTTCTAAATTTCTTTATTTTGATTTGATTTTATTTGATATTATCTTGATATATCAGACACAATTTATGATTTTTTTTTCTTTTTGGGTTGTGTCTATGTATTAGCTATGATGTATCCATTCCTTACTCTGTGACATACCATTCTTTAGGAATTATATCTTGGTATTTTCATTTTCATTAAATATGGATATAAATTCAGTTTCAACCATGTAATGAAAGATTTTCTCACTAGGATATTTTTTTTAGTCTTTAGGTTGCAGTTGCTTTGTGCTGGTTTGGGTTTGGTCGAGCTATTGTTTATTCTTATCTTGCCTCTCTGAACGCTTAGTTGTTACTTTGATTGGTTATTCATTGTTTTTCCTTGAAGTATTTTTTTGTTGTGGTTCCTAGTGGTGCATTTTGTTGATGGTTTTATTAGCCGTTTCTTTGAATATTTGTTATGCCAAGATGTTATTTCTTGAAAATAACATAATCTAATTTCTATAGAAAAACCATAATCTATTGTTCAGCTATCGTTCCTTGCTTTTAAAACCAGCTTTTGGGTATTTTAAGCTTGAAGTTACTTTTGGTTTGGGTTTGGCTGAGTTAGTTTCTTGGTTTGTTTTATTTGACATTAAGATTTTTTTCAAAGTGATTGTGGTTTAGTGTTTCTAATAGTAAATATGGTTTATATTGCTTTATGTTCTTATTGCTAGTTTTTTCTGGTGTTACAGATTTTTATAGCTCAATAAGATGTTGATGTTGGTTTGACTGTTTGTTGGAGGTGCTCTCTGTTGATAGTTGGTTGATTCTATCTTTCTCTGACCTTCATGCTCTCTGATGCAGATTGTTGCTACTCCTAGTGGCTCGCAATGTTGTTCGTTGCTTCTCATTGGGATGTTGTTGTTGCAGATTGTTTGCAGCTATTTTATTATGTCTGATTTTTAGATCTTTGTTTGTTCTTTTTCTTTTAATCTTAAGATATTGGGATATATTTCTTTTATTTAGTATTGAGGTGTATTCTGTTTATTTTTCTTTCACTTTATTTTATTTAATAAATCTGAGCTAGGCCCTCAAATTTCCAAAAATAAAAACTTAGATCTAAAATCTTAAAGTGCATTTCCAAGTCTTTAATCTAACAATTTTATAATTAATGATATTAATCTGCAAATCAAAGAGTTTACATAATTTTCAATTTATAGGAACTTAAGGTTACAATTACATAATTTAGCATGTTATATTAAATTTTGTTTAGGGGCGTATAATTAATGGATTATTTTTGTAAACTAAAACTTATTTAATGCTAAACTCTTGTACATTTTTAAAGTTTATGATATACTTTATATTATTTGTCATGATATTTATTGTGATACAATCAATCACCTTTCAAACAAAACAATTTTTTTAACAAATATAACTGTGTATGTAAATATTTTAACTGAATATTTTTAAAATATTCCTCAATTTTTTAAAAAATGCGATTTATTATTATTTTTTTTCTTTTTTCATACACCCTTGAAACAAATATTAGTCATTTATTATTAGTTGACTACTACAAAAGTTAATTAGGCACAAGAAGTTTAATTAAAAAATGAAGTGGAACCTATGAAAATATGGCTCAACTTGTTAAGATAAGATGACACATTTCCTTAAGAAAAGTTCCTTAACGAAAGAATTATTCTCTAAATGGAAGAATGAATACTATTCCAATAGAGATCCACTCATTAGTCTGCCAAGAGAATACTAGCTACTGGGTGCAAAAGTTTTAAGTTGAATAACTGTAAAATATTCAAATTAATGATACAAGGATACTAAAGTTCAAATTCTTCTTAATTTTATTATTCAAATATTATTGATATTTTACTCCGTTATTAGTTACTACGTTATTATAACACCGGAAATATTCCCAGAACACAATATTACTACGTTATTATAACACAGGAAATATTCCCAGAACACAATAACAGCAGAATAACATACAATAACATTTGAATAACACGGGGGGAATATTCCCTTGTGTTTCCGGGCCGATCACCTCCACGGCATAATTTCATTGGACTCCGCACGTTGCTCTACGTGCGGAGTCCTGATGTAATATTTCGTCACAAGGCGCTTGAGCCATTCATTATTAGCACAAAAGGCCATATGACAGGAAGCACCAATATTTAGCTAAAAACTTATGCACTCATAAAAATAGAAAACATAAATATAAATTATCTAAACTTCGCTGTAGTTTTTCTTTTTTTTTTTTCTCCACAGTTCAACGGCTAGTCAAGAGGCAATTAAAATTCAAATGTTAATTCTCCCACATAACACCTCCAGTCCTTCATTCCAAAGAATAGCAGAATCCAAAATAAAGCAGCAATATGTGAAAGACAATCAATCCAAAAACCATTTATGAGGGTTGATATTTCTTAAAGCCTCCAATACTCCACCAATACTCCATGAGGAAACCAATAAGATATAATATAGTTCAAAATCGCATGCACTCAAATCATGAACTTACAGAAATTGAACTCATCATAGGTTTTATTTTTACATTACAACACAATTTTTTAATTATCATATATATATATATATATAAAATACAGTTCCTATGTATTTACTCTAAAGGTTTTATTTTTACATTACAACACAATTTTTTAATATCAATTTTAAAATACGACTAACTTTTTGAAGTGAGATGTGCACATGATTATGCATAGGTCAAATTTCATAAATATAAAA
The DNA here is from genome assembly GCF_001263595.1 of Phalaenopsis equestris. Taxonomy (NCBI): domain Eukaryota; kingdom Viridiplantae; phylum Streptophyta; class Magnoliopsida; order Asparagales; family Orchidaceae; genus Phalaenopsis; species Phalaenopsis equestris. Next base: position 12,720 of record NW_018165732.1, on the reverse strand, counting down.
TTCAAATTTAGGTGTTAGATATGTCCATATATTAAAACTAAGAATAAATTAGATTTACTTGCTAATAGCTTATAACATAATGGGAACCCATCAAATATAGCTCCATCATCCATGTGACATAATCAAAAGAAACAACCCAACTGAAAATAACGCATAACTGTTTGCTTTGTCATATTAAAATGACATGTGATAACATTAGTCAATTAGTTTCATGTCATAATTGTGGAGACAACTAACTGAAACAATTGCAGGCAATTCAGAATTGAATCAAGGATTTGAATACAGACATTAAATGATGTCCTCAGCTCTCAAAGAATCGAAGTTCCATCATCGCCTCTTTGTGCTTTGGAGAGTACCATAAGGAGGCCTTTGCAGACCCTAGAACTTTCAGAGCCCAATCGATGGCGAAAACAGGATCAGCCAGCCGAGTCGAATACTTGCCATTCTCTGAATCCAGTAATATTCTGGAATCAAAACGGAAGCTGAAGGGACCAACAATCTGTAAATGACTTGAAAAGTTATTTGGATTACTGAAACTCTTTGTAATGATGACAAATTGTAGCAAAAAGCCTTACATATAAGGCATGATTGAATAAGGGAGTTCACTTTTTTTTAGGGCCATATTGGGACTGATTGAATTAGTGTTTAAATCTTTATTGAGGTGCTACGCATACAAGACCTGAATAAATGAAGTTTCTTATTTCCTTGGAACCAAAGTATAGGTCTCTCTATTTTTATGTTGGGTTGTATGAGGATCCTTGCTGAGTTTCAAGTTCTTTCAGATATACATTAAAGATATTTTCAATTCAATTTCATCCATTTCCTTAAACTTAGGGGTGTTTAGTATGACACTTCCAATAGGATTTAAGTATTGATTTAACGTAAATCAAACCAAATGTCATAAATGAATTAGTTAATCCGACGCTATGTTAAATCCAATTTCTTTTCATTACATTTATTTTGTAATGTAAATCTGGATTTATTAAATCCAATTATTAGTTGGACATAAAATATTTAGCGTTGGAAGAAAAAACTTCAAAGAAATTTATGCCAAACACATCAAATGGATTTAACTAGACTTAATCTTAATTACCAAACATTATTTTGGATTTAGTAATATTTGGATAAGATAGATCCGGATTTATCAGATTTACTAAATTCTATTTAACTTACAGCCAAAACACTCCCTTAGAACCTCATCACAACTGATCCACAGTTTTTCATCTAGGCTTGCATGTAAATTCATATTAAAATGTGAGCATTATTTTGTCGGGTGAAATTTAAAAATTGAAAGAATATGAAATTTTTGCATACCTTAACCCTCGAAGTTGGAGCTCAAAGGAAATTAATGAGCAGGGCACGTTTTGTAATAACCAAGTTTTGCAAAATCAGAAAAAAACTTAAATTGTATCTCCATTTTCACGCTCTTCAGAGTTCAATCAAATAATTTTATAAAATTCTACACAAAAAATCGATCAATTCCATATAAAGCATCATATGTTAATTATGAATAGATTGAGAGAAATAAAAATTTGAGGTATAAGTTGAATTAATCTAATTAAACATAATTAAATTATTAATCT
>NW_018165732.1:8116-11037 GCF_001263595.1 Phalaenopsis equestris | reverse complement strand
GGTCGTTGTCGTGGTGGTCGAAAGGGTAGAAAAGGGGGCTATTGGGTAATTTGATGATAGCAGAGGAGTAAAGACAGGTGTGGTTTTTTTTTCCAATGAAAATCATGAGTGTCTGGAGTTGTAGAAGAGGAAGTAGAAAGCCGCAAAAGATGTGATTGAGGATGTTTCTAGCCGGTCATCATTAAGGGATAACATTGTCACTTTTGCTCACTCTAACAGAGGTACTTGTGCTACACATGTCTTAACTCTATTTCCATCACATAATCATCATAATGGATAGTAGACCCTGGTACATCTCAACATGTGATATGTATTGCTAGAAAGTTTTCTTCTTATACACCCCTGACACTAACATAGAACATCAAACTGCTAATGGTACAACACAACATGCAATTGATAAGGGTACAGTGATGGGTACCAACTATATGACTTTGTATAATATTTTACATGCTCATTTTCCTGTGAAACTTTTATCCATTAGTGTCATTATTCTTCAGCTAAGATGTGTTGTTTCTTTTGATATCCCTAAGGTGAACTTCCAAGAGAAAAGGATGAGTCGGACACTTGAGACTAAAACTTGGCAAAATGGACTCTGGTACCTAGACCGGGAGGGGATGGACTCAGCGTTGACATCTAGAGTAGAGATTGATGAAGTAGAAGAATCTGGGAAGACTGTGGAGGATTTGTTGTTACATCACAAAAGCATGAGACACTCTTATTTTATTTTATTGAGCCGGTTGTATCATTTTTTGTATGAAAAGAACAAATAAACAGAAGCTTGTTTATGATGTTTTCGAGTTTGGCAAGATTACTAAGAGCTCTTATGTCAGTTATGGGAATAGGAGTTCTGATGTTTTTTGCTTGATTCATTATGATATTTGGGGACCAAGTTTTAGCAGTTCTATAAATGTTTATCTATATTTTATCACATTTATTGATTTTTTTTCTCGAATTACTTGATTATATTTGATGAAAAATAAATGTAATGTGTTTGTTTGCTTTAAGGACATCAACAAGGCAATCCAGACTCAATATGGTGAAGTAGTGAAAGTATTGAGGTCTAATAATGAGATATAATATACCAATAAAATATTTGGGGAAAACTTGTCAGCTTGGCGAATACAACATCAAACCAAATATCAAAGCACACCGACACAAAATGAAGTAGCAAAGAGGAAGAATAAACACCTTCTAGAGGTTGCCCGAAGCATGATGATCGCAATGAATGTCTCAAAGCACTTATAGGGGCAAACAGTTTTGAAAGTTGCTCAATTAATCAACAGAATGTCATTGAAGATGTCGGATTAGAAGTCTCATCGTTAGATGTTAAAAGATGAAAATAGTGCGATCCTCTCATTGAAGGTGTTTGAATGTGTATGTATTGTGAAAGAAAACAGACCATCAGTAGAGAAACTGGATTCCAGAGCTGTGAAATGTGTGTTCGAAGGTTATTCTGCTACTCATAAGAGCTATGTCTGTTGCAGCCCGATAGAAAAAAGATTTTTTATGAGTATGAATATGTCATTTAGAGAGTTTGAATCGAACCACACCCAGGAAGTGAACTTACCCTTCAGTGACTCGCCAGATACTGAAAATATAATGTAAGGCGGAGTGAGTAACAATGGTGAGACGATGGTACACGTGGGAGAGCAATGCATTGTCTTGTGATGTGCAAGAAATTAGTTGAGGAACTGGAAAAAGAGGAGAGTGAACTCAGAGATGGTGAGATTCAGCCTGAAGATGTATACATGAAAAAGGAAGCAAAATGAGATAAGAGTGCCACTTGTGCCAGCTAGTCCCTTGTCTCGGTTTTTTTCGACTCTTGAAACACCTACACCATTCACCTACTACTCCAAACTCCCAAGTGATATGATTTCTCATTCCCTTAACCCGTCATCTTTAAGGACCTCTCGCAGCAATGCGGGACATCCTCCTGATCGTTTTGGATAGGAACATGACAATACTAACTTTGTTTCATATTCTAACATATCATATTTACAGTAGAAGACATGACTGGTGGCAAAAGGGTACAGTCAGACATATGTCATTGACTATGATAAAACTTTCACATCAATAGCAAAGATGAGCCCGGTAAGGATACTTATTTCTCTTGCAGTAAATTATGGATAAATGTTACACCAACTTGATATGAAGATTGAATTTCTTCATGATGAGTTCTTGGATGAAGTATATATAGAGATACCACCAAGATTCGATACAGTCCAGATAGTGGGCAAAGTGTGTAGGCTCAGAGAGTCACTGTATGACTTGAAGCGGTCACCTTGAGCCTGATTTGAAAAGTTTAGAAAGACTACGACTGGTATGGGATATCAACAGACCATACAGTGTTCTTCTAACAGCTGGTCACACCACTAGTTGTATATGAGGATGATAGATTGTCCAACAAAAGGTAAGATTCAGTAATGAATTTGAGGTGAAGGATCTTGAACTACTCAGATATTTTCTTGAGAATGAAGTGGCTTGTGGACCTGAGGGGATGGTCTTATCCCAGAGAAAGTATGTATTAGATCTTCTCACAGAAACGGACATGTTGGGGTGCAAACCTGTAGTCCCTCCAATTGACCAGATGGCCAAGTTGAGTGCGGGAACTGATTGATCGTCAGAGGTACCGAGGTTAGTGGGTCGTCTGATCTATCCGTGTCACACTTGACCCGACATCACTTTTGCAGTGAGCCTGGCGAGCCACTACATGAATAATCTAAGGAAGAGCAATATGGATGCAGTGCATCAAATTTGAGGTACTTGAGAGTACACTAGGGAAGGGGTTGATCTTCAAGAAGAATGTGCATGTAGACATTTAGGGCGGCTTTTGTGACCCTGAGTTGGCAAGTTGTGCAAATGACAGAATATTCACCTCAGGATCTGCATGCTCGTAGCGGGCAACTTGGTAGTTCGGAAGA
>NW_018165732.1:0-2854 GCF_001263595.1 Phalaenopsis equestris | reverse complement strand
TTGCATCGTCCGATCAGTCGGTTGTTAAAGGTGGTTTCTCACTTGCCGTCGGGAAATTATATTTTTAGCTAAGTTAAAGAGGACGATCATAATATAATTTGCCAGTGCCCAACAACTCTAGAAAGAAATGCAAGCTTTGTAAAGAAATAAAAAAATCCTGGAAAAACTACTTCATGGTGACATTCCAAATAAACTGTGGTTATAGCCGTCCACACGAAAGGTCTCCATGAGGGACCATTCTGCTACACATGCAGCTTATAATAACCTAAGACCCTTTCCAACTTCAAATGGCTACAAATCATGCAAATGCAAAATATATCAATAAAATGGAGGCACAATCTTCTACTAGACTTGGAAGAAAAGTCCAAGTAAAAAGATTGAGGGAGTCATCCAGAGAGCAACATAATTGCCTCAAAGTCTGGAGACTTAATGCTACTCGATTTTGATGCAACAACCTTATCACCCTCAACAAGTTCACCACCAACCTAGAGTAGTTCCATTTAAAAGGTGCAACAACTACAGAGGAAGAAGAGGTCGTCGCCACCACCTAGTCATCATATACTAGTTGTCATTTTGTTGCATGCCATGGCCAAATTAGTTGAGGGAATGTAAACTAAAGTTATTTTAGGTGCCCAACACCAATAAAAGTCACCCCTCACATGTAGGACATGATAAAGTATTTTGTTTTACATATGGACAATGACAATGATAGGGAGGATTGTCACCGCCTCAATAACCTAATTGAAAGCAGATCAAAATTGAAAATTTAAAGAAATTCATCTTAGTTATCTCAGGCGAAACATCAGTCATATAAGTCACAACCCGGACAAAAAACTTAGATTTAACTAAGGTGGGAACTGATGATCGGACAATGGAAGCCTTTTCTAAATATTTATATTAATCCACAATAACATTTAATATAGAAAAGAACCAATAATCCACAAAATTACATATAAACAAAACCTCTAACAGATTCATAAGATAATCCAATTTATATAAGTACAAAAGTAAAAAAAAAATAAAGAAAACATAAAACTAAAGAAACTACCCCTATCATCCACATGTCATCCCCTCCTGTAGACATGTCCTCTCCTATCACCCATATTAATATTTTAAACGTATTCCTGAAAAATGATAGTTAAACAACATATTAAGTTTAAGCAACTTAACAAATAATTACCACTCTATTATACATTAAATTTTTATGCAATTACCTTGCATAATGATTCAAATGAAATTACTGATCAACATTAAAATAATTTTTATATTTTTCATTTTTTAAAATTATTTAGTAAATATTTAAATCAATTATATTTTCATCCATTTTTTATCGTTTACACTTTTTCTTTTAATATTTCATTTTTTTTTTAAAAAATCATCTCAGAAGCACCGTCAAAACCTTTACGATTTTGTACCATAAAGGCAAATATTTACCATTTGTATTATAAAAATACTCTTTTACCATTTTCTTTACCATTTAAAGTGCACATGTACAATAACAGCTTCTGCTAGTACCATAGGGAGTGATCCTGATAGACTTAAGCTTTTATCTTTCATTTAAGTTATATTTCATTTTTTTAATCATTAAAAGAATTTATTTTACCTTATGTGTAATGTAAAGAATGAAGCAACATAAATAATAAATCAATAAGTTCATTTTTCAGCTATTTTCTTTGAATTATAAAATTATTATTAATGAGTCTAATAAAATAAAACATCTATGAAATAAAAGAAATTGAATTTAATCCACATAAAGCACTAACTACTCAGATTGACTTTTAGGAGACCTCAAAAAGAGTTTCCTTCACGTTCTTTTTCCTAAATTCATCTATATTCATTAAAAGTGCATACGTAAGAATATTATTTCCAAAATAACTCTCTAACATGTTATTCATTAATTTAATTATTTTCATAATTATCTTTTTAATCAAATAGTCAAACCATGCAAACATCACTACATTCTATGTCAATCTGAATAATGACAGCAATCTGTGAAAATTCCTCCACAAATTTTCTATAATAACCAGTTAGACAGAAAACTCTTGTCTCAGTAATAGTAATAGATCTTGGCCAATCTCCAATCACCTTAATCTTATTCTAATCCACAAATATACATATTTCACTGATAATATGCACAGTAAAAGCAACAATTGTAAGCTAAAATTTACATTTAAAAAATTTAGCATACAGTTTGTTCTTCAAAACCTGCAGAATAACATGAAGACGATTTGTCTAGGTGGCATCATATCTAGAATACATTAGAATATCATCTATGAATAAAACTACAATTGTATCAAAAAAATGCTTGAAAATCCTATTCATCGGATCCATAAAAACTGTTAGAGCATTAGTCATGCCAAATGAGATCATCACGAATTCATAGTACCCATATCTTGTCCTAAAGGCTATCTTAGCTATATCTTCCTCTTTAATCTTCAACTGGTGATAGTTAAACCTTAGATCAATCTTTAAAAATACAGAAGTCTCTCCAAATTGATCAAACAAGTCATCAATTCTCGGTAGTAAATACTTATTTTTAACTATGAGCAACTCCCTACAGTCAATATATATTTTAAAGTTCAAGTCCTTCACAAATAACACTAGAGCTCCCCAAGCTGAGTTGTTCGGCCTAGAAACTCCTACAATTGACTGATTAACTCCTGTAACTCCTTAACGGTCATTATATTGGGCAGCTTAGATACCGACTCAGAACCTGACAGTAGCTCAAACTAACCATGGTAAATCATCAAGAAAAGCTTAAGTATATCCCCTTATTTCTGAAATATCACCCAAAGACTTCACTTCTTTAGTGGTACCTGTCACCTGAGCAAGAAAAGTTTGGTTTCCACTATTC
>NW_018165731.1:53895-54230 GCF_001263595.1 Phalaenopsis equestris | reverse complement strand
ATGTAGCTGCTAATTCATTTGAGCTCAAACCTGCTTTTACCCAAATGGTACAAAATAATCAATTCGGAGGTACACCAAATGAAGATCCTAGATTACACCTCGCTAGTTTTTTAGAACTTTGTGCTACCTTTAAATATGACAGAGTTTCGAACGATGCTGTAAGACTTAGACTTCTTACTTTTTCACTTAGGGATAAGGATAAGATGTGGTTAAATTTGTTAGCACCTGGATCTATTAGAACTTGGGGAGAACTTTCACAGAAATTTCTATCCAAATATTTTCCTCCATCCAAAACTGCTAAATTTAGAAATGACATAACATTTTGTCAGATTGAT
>NW_018165731.1:53272-53784 GCF_001263595.1 Phalaenopsis equestris | reverse complement strand
GGATCTCTTAGATCGATTATAGATGTTGGGGCTGGTGGTTCTTTAATGTCAAAACCTTTTGATGAGGCTTATTCGTTAATAGAAGAGATGACTACCAATAATTTTCTACGGCCCTTTGAAAGGGTAAATCCTAAAAGAGCAGCTAGTATCCACGATTCTGATGCAATATCTATGTTAGCTTCGCAGATTGCTGTATCAAAGAAAGTAGATCATTATGGAATGAATTATTCTCCAACCCCTACTATGATGGAAGAGAATTCATCTGGGTAATTTGTGGATGTTCAACCTTCTTATGAGACTTTAAAAGCTATTAACAATAGACCAAACAATCCTTATTAGAACTATTATAACCCAGGTTGGAAAAATCATCATAACTTTAATTGGAATAACAATTCTTCTACAAATCAATAATGGGCAAACAACCCAGTAAACCCATTGGAAAATTCATTCAACCAAGGAAATGTTAATTATAGATCTTCTTATCCTCCAGGATTTAACAGTAACACTCAATT
>NW_018165731.1:49826-50794 GCF_001263595.1 Phalaenopsis equestris | reverse complement strand
TGCAACATTCCAGAGATGTACGATGTCTATATTTAGTAAGTTAATTGATGATCGGAATAGAAGTGTTTATGGATGATTTCTCTGTACTTGGAACATCATTTGACGCATGCTTAAATTATCTTGAAAAAGTTTTGGAGTAATGCGAAAGAACTAATTTAGTTCTAAATTGGAAGAAATGTTAATTTATGGTTGGTGTTAGGACATAAAATTTCAAAAAATGGTATGGAAGTAGACCCTGCAAAAATTCAAGTTATATCCAAATTAACACCTCCTACTGATGTAAGTGGGGTTAGAAGTTTTCTTGGACATGTTGGTTTTTACAGGCATTTTATTAAAGATTTTTCAATAATTACCAAACTTCTATGCCAACTTTTAGAAAAAGATAAGAAATTTGAGTTTATTGAAGACTATGTAAATGCCTTTGAGTTATTAAAAGAAAAGGTAATCACATCCCCTATAATAGTTTCACCTAACTAGAAGAAACTATTCAAACTGATGTTCGATGCTAGTGATTATGCTATTGGAGCTGTTCTTGGACAAAGGTATGATAAAATTTTTAAAGTTATATACTATGTTATTAAAACTCTTAACGATGCTCAAATTAACTATAATGTTACAGAAAAAGAGTTACTGGCTATTGTGTATGATTTTGACAAATTTAGATCTTATTTAATTGGGACTAAATGTGTTGTGCACAATGATCACTATGCTATTAAATATCTGATGCAAAAGAAAGATGCCAAACTAAGGTTAATTATATGGATACATTTGATGAAATAATTTGATTTTGTGGTTATTGATAGAAAGGGAACTGATAATCAAATTGTTGATCATTTGTCAAGATTAGAATATCATGAATTGTTTGACACCGACAATGAAATTACAGACAGTTTCCTTGATGAACAACTCTATAATATTAATGAGTGGAAAATATCATGGCATGCTGATATTGTTAATTATATTGTAAG
>NW_018165731.1:48511-49089 GCF_001263595.1 Phalaenopsis equestris | reverse complement strand
AAGTTGGATTCTATTGGCCTACTCTCTTTAGAGATGTTTACAGATACATAAAAACTTGTGATCAATGCCAACGAGTAGGCAATATATCTAGAAGAAATGAAATGCCTCTGAATTTCATGTTAGAAGTTGAGATCTTTGATGTTTGTGGATTGGATTTCATGGGACCATTTATTCCTTCATCTGGGAACTTATACATATTAGTTGCGGTAGACTAAGTTTCAAAGTGGATTGAAGCACAAGATTTACCTTGTTGTGACGCTAAAAGTGTTTCAAGATTTTTAATGAAAAACATTTTCACTAGATACAGAATGTCGAGAGTGATTATCACTGAAGGAGGATCTCATTTTAGAAATAAATACATTCAGAGATTGGTAGATAAGTTTAATGTTATTCATAGAATCTCTACTTCCTATCACCCTCAGACCCTTGGGTTAGCTGAAGTTTCTAATAGAGAGGTTAAACAAATACTGGAGAAGACTGTAAACCCTAGTAGAGTAGATTAGTCTACTAGATTGGATACCGCATTATGGGCTTAAAGGACTGCTTATAAAACTCCTATTGGAATGACTCCTTTCAGG
>NW_018165731.1:40247-48282 GCF_001263595.1 Phalaenopsis equestris | reverse complement strand
AGGACAAGAAGTTTTGCTTTACAATACAAGGCTGAAGTTATTCCCTGGGAAATTGAAGTCTTGTTGGTTAGGACCCTTTACTGTGACTCGGGTTTATACTTATGGAGCTGTTGAAATTGAAGATCAAAAGACTGGGAATAGATTTAAAGTAAATGGACACAGATTAAAGCCGTATTTTGAGGGTAAAAGACTAAATTTTAAAGAGGTTTTAATGGTCAGTCAACCTGAATAATATCTAAATAGGTCAGGGTGATGACGTTAAACCAAGCACTTTATGGGAGGCAACCCATAGTTATCTTTATTTTTATTGCAATTATAATATTTTTGTTTGAAATTATTACTAGTTTGTGGTAGTATTGAACTCTACTACTCGTATTTACCCTTGAATCATCATAAAAATTGGATATATAGAGAAAATTGGAACGCATTCAGACCAGAGCAAAACTGTGTAATTTTTGCCTTGGGCACCGACGGCGAGTGACGGCGGGCTCGATGTCGCCGAAGGCGTGTTTTTTCTGAGAGTCCAGACAATTAATTCTCAAGACTTGCCGACGGTGCCCTCGACGTGCCATCGACGTCACCGCCGATGAGAACAGCGAGATGACGGTTTCTATAGTTTGAAATGTCAATTTTTGGCAGTTTTAGGCAAGATTTACTCCCTATAAACTTCCAAACTCTGTTCTTAAATTCGTATTACCCAAAAATGAATTGAAACTCCACCAAATTTATCCTTATGGCTTCCAATTCCACTAAAAAAACCTAGATTTCAAGTGTTCAACCAGAGAAAAAAAGAGCATTTTGATCGCTCTGGACATATCGAAGGATGTTTGATATGATTGATGAGAAAGATGGGATTGATAGAAGAGGACTCTACTGAAGAATTTCCATACCGACCTATCTAAAACCTTTTCATTCATGTTCAATCGATGGGTGATATCAGAGGAGAAACAAGCACTTAATCGGAGGAGTAGTAGATTTACTTTACTACCTATATGTCTATGTGTGTGATTTTATTTAAACTTAAGTGTTTGCTTTACTTTTGAATTTTGCTTTTAGATCTCAGTATAGTTGAGATTGAGCATAGGATATTTGTTTTCAGCGTTTAGAGTGTTGTAGCTTGGATTGTGACGCTGAATTGTTCTATTAAGGTTGAGAAAATACATAACTTATGTGTGTTGTGTAATGTGTATTGTAACTCTTAAATTTTATATATAATTGTGATGTTTTGTGTTGTGAATGTTTATTTGTGTTAGTACATCATTTAATCACTTAAATTTATGTCTAGAATGATTGAACAAATGTCCATGAGGCTTGAAATTGATCAAAATTGCAAAAATCTGGAGACTTAGTCAGCAAGATTTTTTCCCGAGACTTAGGCTATTTAATTCAATAGAATTTGATTAGTACTTTGTAAAATTATAATATGATGTGATTTTTTTTTGCATTGTGATGTATTTGCATATGTTTTTATTTAGTATTTTGATGTGTTAGTGAAATATAGTGTTTGCATAATGTTTAGTTTAGTACTTACCCAACAAATTCTCTAACGATTTATATGTATAGAAAGCTCTGAATATTACAGACCAGTTCAGAATGATGAAAATGACTAAAGTACTTAGGTACGATTTAGATTTATAATTTTTATTTCTACCTGTATCATTCCATATTAAAAAAATTAAGTTTGGGGGAGGGAAGAAAAAGATTAACTATTATATGTTCTCAATTTAAATATTTTTAAAAATTATTAATATGATTTTTTTTAGTGATTTTAATTCAGATAGCTATATTTTGTAGATATTTAAATGTTATGGTAGAATTAAAGGAATATTTTTGCAAGGAAAATTAATTTTGTAGATTAAGATATTTAGTATATTAAGATATTTAGTATAAGAGAATAAGATTATAGTTAACTAATTCAAGTAAAGGAAAATATATTTTGAAGTATTAAGAATCTGGAAATTCATTTTGAGAAGGGAAGATTGGGGCTCGATGATGTAATAACTATGAAATATTTATAAGGTAAAGGAATGCTTTGAGTTTCAAATTTAGTGAAAGAAAAGTAAAGTTCAAAAGTATTAAGGGTTATCCAGATATAGTAATCTTCACTTGAAAAAGAAAAAAAAGGATTGACAACAATCCCTGAAAAGAAAAGAAAAATATATAGGATTGAAAGCAATCCAAATGAAAAAAAATATATAGGTGAGGAGAAGCTTGAGGAGATGCCTAATCAAAAATTGGATTCACTTTGACCTACCTAAAGGGAAAACCTAAATACATCCCTAAACTTATATTTATGGAATAACATCTTTTACTAGTAATGTTCTCATGAAGTTCCTATCATTTGAATATTTTAATTGACTTAATATTACAACATATAGTCATTCTTGAAATGAATAGAAAACTAAAACTCTTAAACTTGATGACTAGATAGTCTTGTACCTACAGAGTTAATTTAATTACCAGAATTTTTTTTGAAAATCTCACTATGGTATTTTCTTTAATCAAACTTATAATATTTCTGAATTAAGACTTTTCCACAGTAGATCATAACTTTTATGTGGTACTAAAATTACTTGAGGATAAGAAATAGTTAGGTTTGGGGGATTTTTACCAAACAAAAATATGTTGAGATTTTCATACCTATTTTACACTGATTTTGATGATATTGCACTTCAAAGAAAGGTATTTTTGATGTTTTATTGCAGGTATGTTGAATTATAGTCATTGGAGCAAAAAGATGCAAACAGGGGAAAATTTGGAGTCAAAAGGACCAAAATATGAAAATTTGATCTTGGCCGCCGACGGTGGGTTTTTTCCGAGAGTCCAGATTTAAATACTCTTGAAGGCCGCCAACAAAGCTATCAAGACCGCCGACGGCGAGCACGTCGGTTCTCTCAACAGATGCATTCAATGTGGATAATTTTTGAAGGGACGCTTGGACAAAAGCACTAACTATACTTCTCAAGCAATTTCCATAGATTTTTCTTCACTTTTCACAATGAATAATAAATTATTGAAATCTTTCATTGAAATCATTCAAATGTGCCTAAAATATATGGTGAAAATCCAAAATTTTTTCATAGAAGTAAAGCTCTTACCTCAAGGAACTTGGATCTAGTAAATCTCACTTGATTCCACCAAGAAATCTCCAAATTTTACTTGCTCTAGCCCTCAAAATCATGAACTTGAGTTGGGGAAGACGATAGGAGGCGTTAAAAATGGCATTTTCAGACAAAAAATTCACTTTTAACCGTTCGCAAACCAGTTTTCGTGAACCAGCGCTTAAGCGCGAGTAAGTGGCGCTTAGGCGCCTGCCTTTCGGGTTGGCTCGGGCTTAAGTGCGAGATGTGGCACTTAGACACCAGTGCACAATTTTTTAAATTTTTAATACTAAGAAAAATACACTATTAGCCTAAGTAAACCACCCTTAAATGGTCTCATAACACTTAAATGACTATTTTTTACTTCCTATAACTCTCTTCTCTCTCAAAATTCTCCATAATAATTAATTCAATTTGAGGCTAAAAATAATAGAAATTTTCACAACAACATACTTATATTAATTCACAAACAAGTACAAACATATTTAACACTTAGTTCTCTCTCCAAATAGTCTTGGATGAGAAAATTTTCCTAAGTACAAAACACTTAACACACATTTACAAATAAACACATAAGTGACACAAACACTAAACACAAGAAATAAACACTAACACACATAAAAACATGACTCCAAACACATATATCTTAACACTTAACTTACTGCCAGTGTTCATTAGATGGAACGAACTCTTGTCTCTCAGTAGTCTCTCCAGGAATATATAGTTGATAAAACGGACGGTGGTGACGAGCTCTAATACTATCATCCTCGATCCACTTTTGCTTAAAGAACATCGCTTTATCTGCTTCCTCTACATAACTGGTATGGTTGAATTGCATCTTAAGTTTCCACCCAATATGTTATAGACGAGCATGCAATTCAAGGACCTTAGTCTCTAATACAGATATAGTATTCTCCATCTGGTTCATCTTCTCCGATATCTCTTCAATACTAACCGCTAAGAAATTGTTATACATTTCCTGTGCACTTTGACTAATGAACTTCTTCCTTCTTCTTCAAATCCATCTCCCATGAAGAAATTTTCTCTAAATCTCTCTTTCTTAGACTTTTAGGGCTAAAAAAAATCCGGGGTGAAATTCCTTCACAAACCCCTTTTATTTATAGGCCTAAAAATAATCCGGGGTGAAATTCCTTCACAAACCCCTTCTATTTATAGGCCTAATTCCCCCTCATAACTTCTAGGCACGACTAGAAACTGCCAAGACACGTTTATTCCAACTAAATTACAGTTACACCTTCTAGAAATTGAAATTTGAAAATGTGATTAAATTCCAGCTCTTAAGCGTCGGATCTGGCACTTAAGCACCAGAGCACATTTTTGCACTAGTCAACTTAATGTCCAAATTCTCTTTCTAACATGTCTAGGTCACTAAATAAAGTCTAAAAATCATTACTAGTACATAGTAAACTCAAAAATACTACCCCAAATTTCTTAATCAGACTTAAAACAACAATCAAAGCAATGGGTTGCCTCCCACAAAATGCTTGGTTTTACGTTGTCAGCCTGATGTAACCAGTGCTCATTCTAATTGAACTAACATCATTCCATCATTATATTTATGTTGATCCCCTATATAATAGGGTTTCAATCTATGTCCATTCAATTTAAAAATTTTTTTAGAATTAGGATTTTTAATATCCACAGCTCCATAAGGATAAAATTTTATCACAACAAATGGGCCCATCCACCTGAACTTAAGTTTGCCTAGAAATAATCTTAACCTTGCATTATATAGCAAAACTTGTTACTCTTGCTGAAAATTTTTAGTAAGAATCTTTCGATCATGCCACATTTTCATCTTTTCTTTATAAATCTTAGCACTCTCATTAAATTCATTCCTTATCTCTTAAAGCTCACCTAATTGTAACAATCTTTTCTCACCAACATCTTTTAAATTATAATTGAACTCTTTAATAACCTAATATGCTTTATGCTCAAGTTCAACTGGTAAGTAACAAGCCTTACCAAATATTAGCCTATATGGGGACATTCCTATAGGAGTTATATATGCAGTCCTATAAGCCCACAAAGCATAGTCAAGTTTGATGGACCAATCCATTTTTGTTGGATTCACAAATTTTTCCATAATTCTTTTAATTTTTTGATTGGATAATTCAGCCAAACCACTTATCTGAGGATGATAAATAGTAGCAGTCATATGATATATATGATCTCTTTAATAACTTCTCCATAATGGCATTTCTGAAATGACTTCTCCCATCAGTAATGATAACTCTCGGCATCCCAAATCTACAAAATATCTTCATTTTCAAAAATTTTGCAACACTTTGAGCATCACATCGAGGTAAAGCAAAAACTTCTATCCGTTTGGATACATAGTCCATTGCTAACTAATATATAAATTTCCGAAAGATGGTATAAATGGTTCCATGAAATCTAATCCCCAAACATCAAATATTTAAACTTCTAGCATATAATTGAGGGGCATCTCATTTCTTCTAAAAATATTGCCTACTCTTTAACTTCTATCACTAGTTTTGATATAAGCATTAACATCTCTAAAAATTGAAGGCCAATAAAATTCACATTGTAGAATTTTATATGTTGTTTTATCAACACCAAAAATGTCCCCCAAAATCAGAATTATGACATTTTTGGATAGTTTCATAAGTTTCTTCTAATGGTAAACATCTTTGAATGATTAGATCCTTTTCTTGTTTATATAAATATGGGTCATCCCAAAAATAAGTCTTAGCTTCAGAAATAAATTTTCTCATTTGTTGGTATGACATTTCATAGGGTTTAAGATCACTAATAATATAGTTCACAATGTCGGCATACCGCGGAACACACCACTCATTTACAGTGAACAATTTTTCATATAAAAAATGTTCATTAATTCCTTTTTGAAAACAGACTGGTTTTTTAATTCAAACCTGGACAAATGATCAGCAATTTGATTTTCAGTTCCCTTCCGATCTACTATTTCAAAATCAAATTCTTGTAAAAGAAGAATCCATCTTATAAGTCTCAGTTTAGTATCCTTCTTTTTCATGCATAGAGGATGGCTAAAAATTTTTCATTTATTGATTTAAAATATATCAAACTATGTTTGGTGCAACGCCTTTCTAAACCATAACATCTTGAAAATTAGCTTCTTCTTGTCCTTGCTTTAGCACAACCCTCGTTTGAAAAATCATAGTGGTAGCACTTTCCTTAGATGATTCTAAGGCTTCATCTTCTTTGTTGAGCTATTTAATGATAACTTTAATTAAATAAACACTTCATCAATAGTTTGACCTCTTATATTCTCTAGAAATATTGCCTACTCTTTGACATCTATTACTAGTATCTTTCTTACTTTCTAGTAGAATGATATGTATGCACTATACAATGAGTTCGAATCAAATATGATCTAAAGTTATCAAAGGCATATACTATTGCTAATAACTCTTTATCAGTTGTTGTATAATTAATTTGAGTTTCATTAAGAGTTTTACTAGCATAGTAAATAACTTTGAAAATTTTATCATATCTTTGTCCTAAAACAGCTCCAATAACACAATCACTTGCATCACACATAACTTCAAAAGGTTTTTGCCAATTTGGTGAAACTATAATTGGTGCAGTAATGCACAGTCATTGTGTTGAGATTTTTCAATGCTTTAAGAAATTTTTTTTGGCATTCCTCATCAAAATTGAAAATTACATCTTTCTCCAGGGAATGACATAAAGGCTTAGCAATCTTATACTCCGTAATATATCTTCTGTAGAATCCAGCATGTCCTAAAAGAGATGTCCTAAAAAACTCATAATTTCCCTTACATTTTTTGGATAAGGTAAATTAGCGATCATTTGAATTTTAGCAGAATCTACTTCCATACAATCTACTTCCATACCATTTTATACCATTTTCTGATATTTGATGACCTAAAACAATTCCTGTTACCGTAAATTGGCATTTCTCCCAGTGAAGGACTAAATATGTTTCTTCACAACGCTTAGGAACTTTAGATAAATGTTCTAAACATGAGTCAAATGAAGTTACAAACACTGAAAAGTCATCCATAGAGACTTCAATCCCTT
The DNA here is from genome assembly GCF_001263595.1 of Phalaenopsis equestris. Taxonomy (NCBI): domain Eukaryota; kingdom Viridiplantae; phylum Streptophyta; class Magnoliopsida; order Asparagales; family Orchidaceae; genus Phalaenopsis; species Phalaenopsis equestris. Next base: position 41,113 of record NW_018165731.1, on the reverse strand, counting down.
TTTCAATTAAATCACAAAAAATTGCCATCATACTTCTTTGAAATGTAGCAGGGGAATTACCTAAACCAAAGAGCATTCTTCTAAAAGTAAAAAGTACCATAAGGACTGGTAAATATTGTTTTCTCTTGATCCTCAGGAGATATTTAAATTTGGTGATAACCGGTATATCCATCCAGAAAATAAAAGTATTTATGCCCGGCTAGTCTATCGAGCATTTGATCAAGAAAGGGTAGTGGAAAATGATCTTTCCTAATGATAAGATTTAATTTTCTATAATCAATGCATATTTGCCACCCTGTAACTTGCCTAGTAGGTATTAAATCATTATGCTCATTCACAGTTACAATTACTCCTCCTTTCTTAGGAGCACAGTGAATTGGACTAACCCATGCACTATTTGAAATAGGGTAGATAATTCCAGCATCTAACCACTTCAAAATTTTTTTCTTAACAACCTCTTTCATAATAGGATTTAATCTCCTTTTTGGATCAGCCCTGGGTTTGCAGTTTTCTTCCAGATTAATTATATGCAGACAAATTGAAGGACTAATTACTTTAATATCAACAATTGTCCATCCGAAGGCTCGCTTAAAATTTTTCTAAATTTTCATCAGCTTTTCTTCTACTTCTTTTGTTAACATTGAGAAAATAATAACAAGTAAAGTAGAGGAATCTCCTAAAAAGGTATATTTTAAATGTTCAGGAAGTAATTTCAACTCAAGTTCTGGATATTTTTCAATAGATGGACAAAATGATTTATCTTTGTCTATCGTGTCCAAAATTTCAAAACTTTCTTGAACATAATTTGAATCTTCCTTAAAAAGATTTACACATTGATCTAATTCCTCTTCTTGCTCGTGTTCCAA
>NW_018165731.1:17535-37333 GCF_001263595.1 Phalaenopsis equestris | reverse complement strand
ATATATATATATATATATATATGTAAATTAAAATGCTCTTCCGAAGCGGGCGACGAGATTTCGATTCTGGTTACCGACAGCTTCTTATGGGCAACCCCACAACCAAAAAATTGTGCTAACACTTATCAAAAAGAGAGGCTTTGTCAATCATTGATTGAGTAATCCAAGTTCACACATTGAGAAAATCATAGCATTGAGATGTTGGGAAGTTCTATGCTATAATACCGCTGTAGTAGTTGTTCTAGTAGTAAAAGAATTCTACGCAAATCTTCATGGAAATAACCAAGGAGTCATCTTCGTTCAAGGTAAGTAAAACCTCTTTTCGTCTCTCACCCCTTTTAGAAGTTCTTCAAGTCTTCTTTTATTTTGGGCTGCCTCCTTTGGAAAAGAATTCAAAATTCACTCCAAAATTCTCTCCAAAAGTTAACTCTTTTGAATTCAAAAGATGTGTCATTTGATCCAAGACTCATATCCCTTCATAAAAGAGCCTTCCAAAGTGTTTAGATGCATTAAATCACTTAAAGGGGTGTGTAGAATAAGTGTCCCTTTGAAAATTCATGAAAAATTCATCTCGAATGGCCTTAATTTGAAAAAGTCACCCTAGCGCATCATTCGCCGATCTGACACATCATGTGCCAGCTCTCAGGATTTTGGCGCATCATGGCCCAATCTGGCGCATGATGCGCCACAATCTAAAAGTGGCTCTTTTTGCTCCAAATTTTGACCTTTTTGATATTTTTGCTCCAAATGCCTAAAAATGATATACCTGCAACAAAAACACAAAAATAACCTTCTTTAAAGTGCAATATATCCAAAAATAAGAATAAAATAGGTACTTAAAATAGTATATTATTTGGTGTATCACCCTTCTACAACTTGTATGTGCACTACCAATCGAATTTATGCACGAAACGTTTTATTTAGTACTGGTTGTTTTAGTTTAATATATGCAGGAGGATGAGAATGAAGAAGATGTTTGAATTTAATTTATGCATGAAACGTTTTGTTTAGTACTGCTTGTTTTAGTTTTTTGAGTTGGATTGCATTTGCTTTATATTGTTGCACTATCTATGTTTTTGCTTTGTATTTTGAGGTTTAGTTTTTAGTGTTAGGATGTTGGTTTGCTTTAGAACACTGAATTTGATGTTTGTTGTCATGAAAATAGTTAGTTTGTATTAGCGCAAATTTTTATATATAAATATGAGTTTTGTGTGTTTGTGAAAGTTTGGTATTAGAGTGATGTTTATTTACGCTTAGAAATTTTCATTTGAGTTAATTAAAGGTTGACATAAAGCGGTATAGAGTAGATTTCCACAGAAACTGAAATTTGATAAATTTAAGCTCCGGCGCATCATGCGCCAGATTTGGTGCATGATGCGCCAAAGATCCAAACAAACCAGATAACCTAAATTAACCTTAAAATCATATGGACAAGCTCCATTTTTATAGATTGGGTCATCTCCTACCTCAAAACCTTGACATTGGGCTTCTCATTGAGGATAATAGAGAAGATTTGGCAGGCCAAAAATCATAGATTTCATCTTCTTTTAGTAAAAGTTTCACTTTAACTTAAAAATTTTTTATTTTCATTATGGATTTTTCTTACATTATGGAAGATCCAAAATTTGGGATTTTTTATGAAAAAGCTTGAAGAAAACTCATGGTAAAAATTTTCTTACCAAATAATCTTGTTTGAGGAGTTAGATTTTCGATTTAGTAATTTTTTTGGAATTTATTTGGATTTTCATAGAATTTCCAATGGCTCCCCGAGTTAAGAGAGGAAGGCAGCCCGAAGATTTTGATTCATGAAGATTCATTAACTTCAAGCCCCAACATAGTTACAACACTCAAATGGAGACAAAAAGATTGATCCAAGAACGAGAGTTTGCAAACCCGGGTGGCTTGATCGAAAGGTTAATCCTTGCTAGAAATTGGGAAAGATTCTGCTACTTCACTGCAGTAGCAATTATCTTCATGATTTGGGAGTTCTACGCTAACCTGACATTCACTGTTGGTGACCACATATCTGTTAGAGGTAAACAAGTAGATTTTACTGCTAAAAGGATCAATGCTTTTTATGGACTAAGTAATGTATTTTTTGACTAATACGCTGCATTCGTGGTGACTGATTCATCACTGGATGAAGTGCTTTCCTTTTGGAATGATGGAAGAGGAAAGTGGAATTTTTTTTGAATAACAAGATAGTTAACTTCGCTACTTCCTTGACTAGCCAGTCAAAGGCATGACATCACTATATTTCTACTAGATTATTGCCAATGAATCATCTTGTCGATGTTACGAAAGATAGAGCTGTATTGAACTATTGTATTCAGAACATGAAAGCAATAGATGTTGGTGCACTTATAGTTCATCATGCTTGAAGTATAGTTGATAGCTCTACAACTAGTGGTTTAGGATACCCTGCTCTGATCTTTGCTTTATGTGAACAATCAGGAGTACAGTCCCATAGAAACAAAGAAACATTACAACCACAGAATTCTATTGGGAGGCCTATGATTCGGAGAGTTGAATCATTTGTTGAATCTAAAGGGGTAAGAAGGGATAGACCCTCTACATCAGCTATAGGAGCATCTACTTCTCGCCCTGCATCATTAGAAAACATTATGGACCAACTCATGATTCAACAAATGGACATAATCAATATTCATGGTCAGTTGGGAGAGATTGGAGCAAGAAATGCTTATAATGATGACTATCAGCAGAGGAAAGTTCAACATGATATTAATTTTGAGAATGTTATAGTGAGACATCTTAGGGGAGAGCTCAATGTGGAATCTCCTCCTTGCCCTAGTTTCACTCTGTATGCTCTTATTAGAGATGAATATGAGGAAGAAGAAGAATGGGAAGAAGACGATGATGAGGAAGGAGATGAAGACCGATATTTTTATGAGCATAGTATAATTTGTTTTTTATGTTTGTTTGTTGTGATTGTATTGTGTTGCACTTTTATTTGAGAATTATTGTAGTAAAAAATTTCATGTTATATTGTGGACTTAACTGTAATAGTAACTGTAGACTTTTACTTTTTCTTCCTTTTAAGTATTTTTAGTTTTTTTTTTCAGTTTAATGTTTCTATTCTTAGTAAGTTCGTTAGAAAATATTATGTTTCATATAATTCTTTAAAACTTGTATATTTTTAAAGTTAATACCTGCAGTATACAAGAGCCTAGTTTTATAGTCAGAAACCCTCTACAGGTCACTTTTTATTTTCATGCATGTACTATTTTCTTTCACCTACTAAATTTTGTACTAAAATATTTTAAAAATTACTTAAAAACGTAAGTTTGAGGGGAAGAAAAATTTCTTTTGAAAAGAAATAAACTAAATTTTATTTATCTAAATAAGCTAAATTTTATTTATCCTCAATTAAATTTATTTTTAAAATTAATTTAACATGACGTGGGATATTAAGATTTAATTTTGTACGAATATACTTGTGTTTATAAATATTGTGGTAAATTTAGGTAAAATTTTTTAATAATTAAGGTTAATTCTAAAGTTAAAGATTTTTAATATGATAGGATAAGACTATATTTTTCTATTTAAACTAAAGGAAATTGTATTTTTGATGTGTTTATAAATATTGTGGTAAATTTAGGTAAAATTTTTTAATAATTAAGGTTAATTCTAAAGTTAAAGATTTTTGATATGATAGGATAAGACTATATTTTTCTATTTAAATAAAGAAAATTGTATTTTTGAAGTATTAAGAACTTTAGAGTTTCATGTAAGAAGGAAAGAATGAAACTTTATGAAAAATCATAAACTAATATGAATTTATAGATTAAAGAAAAGTTTAGAGTTTTAACTTTAAGAAGAGGATAGTGAATTTGAAAATCATTAAAAGCTATCTAGATATAGTAATCCCCACTTGAAAAAGAAAAAAATTAAAAAGAAAAGAAAGGTTTGAAAAGATTCTAAAAGAAAAAAAGAAGAAAAAAAGAAAAAAAAAGAGAAGAAAAATAAGTGAGAAGAAGCTTGAGGAGATGCCTAATAAAAAATTGGCTTCACTTGAATCAACTTAAGGAAGGAGCTTTATTACATTATCTAAATTGGTATTGGAATATTAGTAGCACTCATAGTAAAGTCTTCATGAAGTTTTTTTTTATATGAATATTCTAAATGTCCTTAATATAACAAATTGCAATTCTTCTTGAAATGAATAGAGATTTAGAAATCTTAAATTTGATTACTAAGTATTCCTAGACTTAGAATTTGAATCAAAGTTATTAAAGTTTTTTCTTAAATTTTGCATTTTTATTTATTAAACTAAAGTATAGAAGTTATAAGTAAATCTCTATCCTAATTCATATGCATTTATGTAGTAAAAGTGCCACTTGAGGATAACTAACATTTAAGTTTGAGGGATTTTGATACACCAAAATAATATACTGTTTAAGTACTTTTTTATGCTTATTTTTTGTAATATTGCACTTTAAAGAAGGGTATTTTAATATTTTTATTGTGGGCATATCATTTTTAGGCATTTGGAGCAAAAATGGCAAAAAAAACAAAATTTGGAGCCAAAACAACCAATTTTGGGATTCTGGTGCATGATGCACCAGATTGGCACATCATGTGCCAAAATCCAAAGAGCTGGCGCATGATACGCCAGAGATGATTTTTTTTTCAGATTAAGGCAGATCAAGATAAATTTTGCATGAATTTTTAAAGGAACACTTGTTCTACACACCTCTTGGAGTGATTCAATGCATATAGACAATTTGGAAGGTTCTTTTATGAAGGGATATGTCTCTTGGATCAAATGACACATCTTTTGAATTCAAAAGTATTGAATTTTAGAGGGAATTTTGAATTCCTCTTGAAAGGAGGCAACCCAAAATAAAAGAAGAAGACTTCAAAGAGTTGAGAGAGAGTTGGAAGGGGGATGTAAATGTAAGAAGGTGGTGACATGAAAGGCAAGGAGAGGAGATTTTCTTATAAGGTTGTAAGAGGAGAGGGAAGGTGAGAGATTTCTTCTTCATTACACTTCTAAGAGAGAATGGAGTGTGCTTATAAAGAGAGATAGGCTTGGAGAGAACATCTAGGGGTTTGCTTGGTAAGGATTGTAAGACAAGCTGTGTCTTTTATTTCTTTTGTTTTGTAAACTTATTTTTATATATGAAATCCATGTTTTGTCATATCATATCCTTCTAATTAATTATGAATAGTTTTCCTTATCCTTCTTTTTACTTTGAGATATGGTTTTGTGAAGAATTGATTTTATTTTCTACGGTTTTAAATGTTAATAATTTGTGATGATTTGAACTTTGTTCTTCATTTACTTTATGATCTGACCAATTGAAATGTTAAAATATGTTGAGAAACATATGTCCTAAAATGGGGTATGGTTTCTACATTAGGGGGACAATCACATTTGATTTCATGGGAGATTATGTCATTCATGGAATTCAGTGCAAATAAATAGTGAAACATACTTTGTTGGGTGCAAAATTGGAGATTTTAAAGTGACAGATTAAAATCCCCAATTTGGTCCAGTTGATTGGAAATTAATGCAAGATTGTTAGCCCTCAGAGGAGGGTAGTGGGAGCTCTGGAGTGGTAGCTAGTATCCTCCTAGCCTAACCACGGAACTAGGGATCAAACTCTGTATTAATCGATGTTCTTTATAGCACTCGGAAGAGGGTAAAGAATAAGATTACTCCTATTTGGCACAAAATAATTTGTATATAAATTTTTAAATGACTTTAATTTTTTCACAATTCATATACTCATTGTAAATAAAAAAAAAAAAAAATCCACAAAGATGCTTTCTGAAATTTGAATCTTCCGTCAATAAAAACTTTGTTTAGTTTTCCTAATTTTACTTTTTAAAGCTATTTCTTAGTTAGTTAATTTTGTTTTTCAACTACATTTTATATAGCATTAACCTTAGTAGTTAATATTCAAAATTTTTACTTTACTTTTATTTTTGTATTTTTTTATATATAAAATAATTTAATGTTCTTATTTATAGGATTTTCTAACTTCCCTGTGAGATCGATATCTAGGACTTCATTAGAGCCCTTTATAACTTGAGTGATACGTATACTTGCATTGATTTTAAAGGGGATTTGGTAGTTTAAAAAGAGCTTTAAAGATAAATTATTTTCATAAAAGGTATTTTTTTTGGGATTATATTTCATATTTAATATTATATATGTCGTGTGTATTTTATAATATTGAAAAATATTTATAAAATTAACACACTAAATCTACCTCGCTTCATTAATCCATATGGTAAAATACCACTAATAATATAATTCACAATATCAACATACTATGGTATTGTAGTTCATGGGGTTAAGCGTAAAAAAATAGGGAACTAAGCTTTTCAAGGGTGTAGAATTAGAGGACTTTATAGTGACAAGCTAAAGCCCCCAATTTGATTAATAGTTTTTGTTTTTGATATGAGATGTTAGCCCTTTAGTGGGAGGGGAAGAGGGAACTCTAGAGTGAGAGCTATTTCTTCCCTACCTAATTGGTCTCAAGGATATTCAAATTGTAGATTAGCCTATGATCTTTATAGCATCTCTAGTAAGGGTAAAGAATATTATTGCTCCTATTTGACACAACACAATTAGCATACTTTCACAATAGAATTTTTATACTTATTATTTATACTTATTACTTATTACTGATTCATGATAAGGAAAAAAATATTTTGTTTATATAGCCTTCATCTTGCAAATATTTAGTTCAGTTAATTAGTTGTTTACTTTATTTTCATAGATAATAAATTACAAAAGGAATCAAATTTTCTTTCCTATTATAGCCTCTTAAGTTTAAGTAAGAATATTTTGTGAAGTAGATTTTTGTGATCTAAACTTTCTATTTTATTTTAAAATGCATCTAGTTAATCTCCCCGTGGGTTTGATATTCAGAGTTTAATTAAAAAGTCCTATATTATGAAAACAATACGTATAGTTGCGTAGTATCCCATATTTAAATATTATAATTGTATTCTTATTTGTTTCATAATAGAAAACTTATTTAGCTTTTGCTTTAAATCAAGTTTTTGACTTTGTTGCAAATTAAGAATAACTATTAAGGAAATTAAACATATAATCTCATATATCACATTTTACATCTATATCGAAGAATCAACATCAAGTTTTTGGTGCCGTTGCTGGAAAGAAAAATTTATAGAAATTTGCAAAATTTTCAAAAGAGTTTTTAGAAAGAAAAAATTTCTATTTTCATAAAGTCTTATTTATACTTTAATATATATTTTTAGAATATTATAGTGTTGTTTTTATATATTAAGTTCTTGTTTGTGTGATTTTATTATAAATTTTTGTTATATGTATTTTATAGTAATGTATGCATAGTTCAGGTTCCACAGGACTTGTGCCTTATGATTCTAAATTAGAAAGAACTATTAGAAAATCTAAAAAATTAAAAATAATTGAAAATTTTCAAGACATGGTAAATCAAAATAATCAAAATGTTGAGGAATTTAGATCTTTAAGAGATTATGCAAACCCTACACTAGATGAACTTCATTGTAATATTCAAAACCCACTATAGTGGCTAATTCATTTGAACAAATGGTGTCAAATAATCAAATTGGAGGGGCACCAACTGAAGATCCAAATTTACATCTTGCCAATTTTCTAGAATTATGTGCTACATTTAAAAATGATGGTGTATCAGATGATGTTATCAGACTTATTATCAGACTTAGATTATTTCTTTTCTTACTGAGGGATAAAGCTAAGATGCAGACTTACATTATTTCTTTTCTTGCTGAGGGATAAAGCTAAGATGTGGTTACATTCATTATCACCTGGATCTATCAGAACTTGGAGTGATTTAGCGCAAAAATTCCTAGCTAAATATTTTCTACCATAAAAAACTGCAAAGCTTAGAAATGATATGACATCTTTTCTTCAGTTTGAAGGGGAATCTATTTATGAAGCATGAGAATGATTTAAAGAAGTCTTAAGAAAGTGCCCGCACCATGCTATACAAGATTGGTTAATAATTCAAACATTTAACAATGGATTAGCTAGATCTCTTAGATCTATTATTGAAGCTGCAACTGGTGGTTCATTGATGTCAAAACCATTTCATGGCGCTTATGCTTTTAAATAAGAAATAATTGAAGAAATGGCTACAAATAATTTTTAATGGCCTTCTAAAAGTGTAAATCTTAAGAAAGTAGTCAACATTCATGAAACTGATGTGAAACTGATGCTTTTGCCATGTTAGCAAGTAAAGTTGCTGCAATTTCAAGGAAGTTAGACCAATTTAGAATGAATTTTTCTCAACCAATCTCCTTGATTGAAGAGAATTCATTAGGCCAAATGGTAGATTCTCAAGAATCATTAGAGACTTTGAACGACATAAACAACAAGCAGGATAACCCATATTCAAATTATTATAACACAAGTTGGAAGAACCATCCTAACTTTAACATGAATAATACTTTAGGTGGCAGTAATCAGCAATGGGAGAACAATCAAGTAAACCCTTTAGAAAATTGGAACAACCAAGGGAATAATAATTATAAACCTACATATCCTCCAGGTTTTAACAGTAATCCACAATTTAAGGAGAAGAGTTGTCTATAGAAAAAAGTAGTGTTACAAATGGGAAATCAATTGCAAAGTAATGGAGCTACAATTAGAAATATTGAGAATCAATTAGGACAAATAGCAAATTCATTAAGTAACATATCCCAAGGAACACTTCTTAGTAATATAGTTAGTAATATAGAAGTAATATAGAAGTAAATTCAAAAAACCAGAATAAAGAGCAAGTAAAAGCCATTTAACTAATAAGCAAAAGAGAATTGGAAGGGAGATTTGAAAGAGAGACTAAAGTAAAGAGAGAAGAGATTGAAAAACCAAAAGAGGATGTTCTGAAAGGTTTAGAAAGACTTATTTATCCACTTAAAGTTGACTTGGAAAAACCACCACCTCAATTTCTTGTGCTGCTTCGACAACAAAAGTTAGATAAGTAATTTTTAAAATTTAGAGAAATTTTTAAGAAGCTTACAATTAATATTCCATTTTCTGAAGCTCTAGAAAAAATGCTAAGCTATGTAAAGTTTATGAAGGATATTTTTAACTGGAAAAGGAAGTTTGAAGATAATGAGACTATTGCACTTAGTGAGGAGTGCAATGCAATAATTCAGAAAAAGCTTCCTGATAAGCTTAAGGATTTTGACAGCTTTACAATTCCATGTGCAATAGGAGACAGATTTTATGGGAAAGCTTTATGTGTTTTAGGAGAAATCATCAACCTTATTTCATTATCAATATTTAAAAGATTAGGATTAGGAGAAATATCCCCTACTATTGTAACTGTGTAGCTAGCAGATCATTCAATAACACATCCTAAGGGAGTTATAGAAGATGTCCTAGTGAAAGTGGATCAATTTATCTTTTCTATTGATTTCATTGTACTAGATATGGAGGAAGATAAGGAGATACCTAACATTTTGGGGAGACCTTTCATAGCTATAGAAGAGCAATGATAGATGTGCAGAAATAAGAATTAACTATGCGCGGCAATGATCAAACAGTTAGATCTAATATTTCCAAATCAATGAAATACCCTGTAAAAGGTAAAGATGAAGAATGCTATAGAATGGATGTGATAAGATATTTAAGTGAACGCCATTTCAAAGCAACAATTGAAGAAAAATCTAAATTTAAAGAGTTTGAACACAAACAAGAAGAGAAATTAGATCAATATGAAGATTTATATAAGCAAGATTCAAATTTTGTTCGAGAAAGTTTTGAAGTTTTGGACAGGGCAGAGAAAGATACATGTTTTTGTCAATCAATTGAAAAACCTCCTGAGCTTGAGTTGAAGTTGCTTCATGAACATTTGAAGTATTCCTTTTAGGTGATTCCTCTACAGTACCTATCATAATTTCCTTAAAATTAACTCCAGGAGAAGAAGAGAGTTTGATGATAACTTTAAAGAATTATAAAAAAGCCTTTGGATGGACAATTGCCGATATAAAAGTAATCAGTCTTTTAAATAAACTGACTGCTATTTCTAGTATGATGATTGGTTGGGCAAAGGGACTCTTGCTGACTATTATGGTGGCCCTAAGAATATTAATATCAAGGTTCCAGAAGAAGAAGAGAGTTTGATGATAACTTTAAAGAATTATAAAAAAGCCTTTGGATGGACAATTGTCGATATAAAAGTAATCAGTCCTTTAAATAAACTGACTGCTATTTCTGGTATGATGATTGGTTGGGCAAAGGGGCTCTTGCTGAGTATTATGGTGGCCCTAAGAATATTAATATCAAGGTTAATGACCTTTAGTTTGATAGTCATTGTGGTTTTAGAGAACTTGTGCAAAAGGTTAATTCTGATGTTGCTAATCTTATTACTTTAATTCCTATTGATACTACTAAGCCTGATGTGCCTAAAATTAAAAGCAAATTAGGTGGTTCATATGCTAAATGTTTTGCTAACTCCTTTTAACATTTTCAAGGTTTAAACCTTAAATGGAATTGGAATAATTGGGTTAAACCTTCCATCTCCTTTTTTATTTGGAGAGTTTCTTATAATATCATTCCAAGTGATGATATTCTTAAGATGAAAGGTTCAAGATTACCATCTTGTTGTGTTTTGTGTCACAATAATGAGGAATCTATTAATCACCTTTTAATTAAATGTTGTTTTACTTTTGATGTTCGAAATGATACTATAAAAAATTTATATTTAAATAGGTTCAATAGAAATTTATTACAATATTATGAAATTATTGAGGTTTTCGATGCTTGGAAGTTGCTTGGTAAAGGTCTTTTACAACTATACCTGTTATTACGTTGTTTTATATGGATTGCTAGAAATGAGTGTAAATTTAAAAATATTCTTCCCAATGTGCATAGAACTGTTAGCTTAGTGTTGAATAATTTATATAAATAACTAAAGCTTTTGACTACTAAAACTCAGATTTCTGGAAATATGAAACATTTGAGACATCGTCTGGATATTCTCAATTATGTGCATAATAAGATTAATTATAATATTAAGTGGCATAAACCGTGGATGCCTTTTATTAAGATTGACATTGATGGTTGTTGGAATTCCTTATTTTCTAGTGTAGGAGGAGTTTGTAGAGACTATTTAGGTGCTATTCTTTACTAGTTCTCGGCAGGGGCGCTTTCTGATTCCCCTTTGGCTGCTGAAGCTGATGCTTTAGTCTATGGTTTACAGTTGGCTATTAATTATGGTTGGAAATTTATTATTATGGAAGCTGATTCTTTGATTTTTTGGAAAATTATTAAAATGCAACAAGAATATCACTGGAACATCCACTGGAGCATCATTATTCAGATGAAAATGATTTTTAATCTTTTAAAGCATTTATTCATTTATTGGTCTCATACCAGGCAAGATGGAAACAAGGCTGCTCATTGGGTGGCTAAAGGGAATTAAAGATGCAAGGTGCTAATTTTTCTAAGATTATTCCTCATAATCTGATGCTTTTAGTCTTAAAAGATGTTGAGTAGATTGGTGGTTAATTGGTTGCTCTTTGTTTTTTATTTTCTATTTTGGTTCTTTGCTTCATGTCGTTTTTTGGGGCTTTGTTGTTTGGTTTTTTCTGTGTTAGATTTTTGTTGTGTTTTGGTGTGGGTGAGTTGTTTTTTTTTTCTTTTTGGACAGAGGACCTTTTAATTTTCTTTGTGTATTTGTTGGGTGTGTGTGTTGGAACCTCTTTCCCGGGCTTGTATTTTTATTTTTATTGTGCAATAAAATTAGAGCCTGTTGCTCTTTAAAAAAAAGAATCAGTCCTTCAGTTTGTATGCATAGAATTCATAAGGAAGAGAACTGCAAAACCAGGGCTGATCTTTAAAGGAGATTGAATCCTATTATGAAGAAAAAAATATTAAAGTGGTTAGATGCTGGAATTATCTATCCTATTTCAGATAGTGCATGGGTTAGTCCGATTCATTGTGTTCCTAAGAAAGGACGAGTGACTATGACTCTGAATGAACATAATGAGTTAATACCAACCAGACTTATCAAAAGGATGACAAATGTGCATTGATTATAAAAAAATTAAATCTCGCCACTAGGAAAGATTATTTCCACTACCCTTTCTAGATCAAATGCTGGATAGACTAGCTGGGCATAAATACATTTATTTTTTAGATGGATATACTGGTAATCACCAAATACAAATAGTTCTTAAGGATCAAGAGAAAACAACTTTTACCAGTCCTTATAGTACATTTGCTTTTATAAGAATACCCTTTGGTTTATGTAACACACCTACTACATTTCAAAGATGCATAGAGATTGGAGTTTTTGTAGATGATTTTTCAGCATCTGGAACTTCATTTGTTGGAACTTCATCTGAATCATGTTTAGAACATTTACAAAAGTTCTTAAAGTGCCACAAAGAAATAAATTTAGTCCATAATTAGGAAAAATGCCAATTTATGGTATGCCAATTTATGGTAGCAAGAGGAATAGTTTTAAGACATCAAATTTCAGAAAATGGAATAGAAGTAGTGCCAATAGAAGTAGACCCTGCAAAAATTCAAGTGATCGCTTCAAATGATCTCAACTTTACCGCACCCAACAAGTGTGAAGGAAATTAGAAGTTTTTTAGGACATGTGGATTCAAGAGGCGTTATATTAAAGACTTTTTAAAAATTGCTTAACCTCTATTCCATTTACTTGAAAAAGATGTAATTTTTAATTTCGATAAAGAGTGCCTAAAAGATTTTAAATTATTAAAAGAAAAATTAGTCACTGCACCAATTATTGTTTCACCAGATTGGGGAAAACCTTTTGAATTGATGTGTGATGCTAGTGATTATGCTATTGGAGTTGTTTTAGGACAAAAACATGAAATGATTTTCAAGGTTATCTACTATGTTAGTAGAACTCTTAGTGAAGCTCAAATTAATTATAACACAATTGAAAATGAGTTATTAACCGTAGTATATGCTTTTGATAAATTTAGATCATACTTAATTGGAACTAAATTTATTGTGCATACAAATCATTCTGCTAGTAAATATTTAATGAAAAAGAAGGATGCAAAACCAAGACTGATAAGATGGATTCTTCTTTTACAAGAATTTGACTTTGATAGGAAGGGAGCTGATAGGAAGGGTGCTGAGAATTGAAATATTGATAATTTGTCCAGGCTTGAATTAGTGAAACCACTCAGTTTTAAAAAAGAAATTATTGAACATTTTCCATATGAAGAATTGTTCAATGTTAATGAGTGGCGTGTTCCATGTATGCCAACATTGTGAATTTCATTATTAGTGATAATATACTCTATAGAATGACATACCAACATAAGAGGAAATTTTTAGAGGAAATTCTTATATGAGCTAAGACTTATTTATGGGATAGCTCATTTTTATATTAAAAATGGAAGGATCTAATTATTTGAAGATGTGCGCCATTAGAAGAAACTTATGAAATTATCCAAAAATGTAATAATTCTGATTTTGGGGAACATTTTGGTGTTGATAATACAACATAAAAAATTTTACAATCTAGATTTTATTTGTCTACAATCTTTAGAGATGTTAACACATATATCAAAACTTGTGATCGATGTCAACGAGTAGACAATATTTCTAGATGGAATGAGATGCCCTTTAATTATGTGTTAGAGGTTGAGATATTTGATGTTTGAAGATTAGATTTTATGGGACCATTTATACCATCTTTCAGAAATTTATATATACTGTTAGCAGTAGACTATGCATCCAAATGGATAGAAGTAGAAGCTATTGTTTTACCTCTATGTGATGCTCAAAGTGTTGCAAAGTTTTAAAGAATGAATATATTTTATAGATTTGGGATGCCAAGAGTAACCATAACTGACGGGGGAAGTTATTTCAGAATGCAAGAATTGAGAAGCTTTTAAGGAAATACAATATAAACCATAGAATTGCTATTGTTTATCATCCTCAAACAAGTGATTTGGTTGAATTATCCAATCGTGAAATTAAAAGAATATTAGAAAAAATCTATAAATCTAACAAAAATGGATTGGTCAATCAAACTTGATTATGCTTTGTGGGCTTATAGGACTGCATACAAAACTCCTATAAGAATTTCCCCATACATGCTAATATTTGGGAAAGCGTGTCACTTACCGGTTGAACTTGAGCATAAAACTTATTAGGAAATTAAAGAGTTTAATTGAAATTTAAAAGATGCTGTTGAGAAAAGGTTATTGCAATTGAATAAACTTGAAGAGATAAGGAATGAATCTTATGAAAGTGCTAAGATTTACAAAGAAAATATGAAGATGTGGCTTGATCGGAGGATTCTTACTAAAAATTTTTAGCTAGGCCAGCAAGTTTTTCCTTACAATACAAGGTTAAACAAGTTTTTCCTTACAATATAAGGTTAAGAATATTTTCAGGCAAACTTAATTCTAGGTGAATGGACCCATTTGGCAAGTTTTTCCTTACAATACAAGGTTAAGAATATTTCCAGGCAAACTTAATTCTAGGTGAATGGACCCATTTGTTATGATGAAAGCTTATCCCTATGGAGCTGTAGATATCAAAGTTCCTAAAATTGATAAATTATTCAAAGTGAATGGTTAGAGACTGAAATCCTAATTTTTAGATGACCAACTTAAATTAAATAATTTTATGATGTTGGGTCAACCAGAATAACCACTGGTTACATTGGGATGACGATGTTAAACCAAGCGCTCTGTGGAAGGCCACCCATAGTTATCTGTGTGTTTGTTTTTATTGTTATGTTGTAGTGTGTGATTTAAAGTGTGTGATTTAAAAAATTATGGTAGTATTTTTAATTATATATTAAGTTAGTCATATTCTAAGACCTTAAAAGAACTTTAAGGATGACTTAGAAATGTTAGAATGAGTATTTGGACGTTAAGTTGACCAATGCTAAATTGAGCACTGGCGATTAAGCACCAATATCTGACGCTTAAGCGTGACAGTTTAAAAACATGTGCAAATTTTGGTTTTGAGAAGTTTTATCTGAGATTTTGTTGGCTTGGACGTGTGAGACATTTCTAAGACGTGCCTAAGAGTTATATGAAGAGTTTAGAGCTTATAAATAGAAGTGTTATGTGAGGATTTTTATCACAATTCAATTTCAACCCTAAATCCTAAGTGAAAAAGGGAGAGTTTTGAAAAAATGACATCTTGGGAGAGTGATTTGAAAAAGAATGAAGAATCAATGAGAGAGAAGTTTATTAGTCAGAATGCACAAGAGTTATATAATGGTTTACTCGCCATTAGTATGAAAGGGATAACAAAGAAAATCACTAAGATTGAGGCTAACGTGGCTTCAAATGAAGCAAAAGTGATGAAAGTAAACACACATCTGGATGATATGGGATGGCAACTTAAGATACATTTTAGCCATGCTAATTTTATAGAAAAAGCAGACAAGCTTATGTCTCTGAAGAACAAATGGATTGAAGAAGATTCAACTAGAGTAATTAATCATCATTCATTCTTTAAGATATACATTCCAAATGCTGAAGGAGAAACTAATGATAGGCCAAGATTCGTTCCATCGACTAGAATGGAATTAAGTTTGTAGTTTAGTGTTTGTGTGTTTAGTCTTTGTTTACTGTTAAGTGTGTTTAGTATGTTATTATGTGATGATTGTCTAGTGTTTGTATTAGGAATTTTCTCATCTGAGAATATTTGAATTGAGAATTTATGTATTAAAAACGTTTGTAATTGTTCGTGAACGAAAATAAGTTTTTTTTTTATGTGAAATTTTGTGTTATTATGTGTTGAATCGAATTAGTTAAGATTGGTGAACCTTGAGTAAGAAAATAGTTAAAAGGGAAGGGGATAGTATATAAAGTGTTATGAGACCAAATAGGGTTGGTTGACTTTGGCTAAGAGTGCATTTGACTTAAATCAAAAAATCAAAAATTGTGCACTGGCGCCTAAGCGCTAAGACCGACACTTAAGCACGGCCTAAATCGAGAGACGGGGCGCCTAAGCACCAAACCATTCACGCTTAAGCACCGGTTTGCGAATGGTTTTAAGTGAAAAATTAGACTAAAAACACCATTACAAAACCTCGATTTCATCTTCAACCTCTGAATTTCACAATTTCTAAGATAGGGCTCACCATATTTGAAGATTTCTTAGAGATTTAAGGCAAAAGTTGCTAGATTTAGTATCCTTGAGGTAAGAGCTTCCCTTCTATACAAAAAAATTTTGATTTTTACCTTGTATTTTGAGCACATTCATGACTACCTAAAAATCACTATTAATGGTGAAAATTTGAGAAAAATCTATGGAGAAAGCAGGGATTTGTTAGTTTATGCTTTTAGGAGTTTAATTTAGTGATTTGGAGTGGAAAGTGGAATTTAAATTTAATTTTATACATTTTTTTAGAAATGGAGCCAAGAATGAAGAGGAGTAAGGGGAAGGCTCCATTTGATTCAAACAAGTTTGTTAGTTTGAGAGCTCAAGATCGATACAGGGATGCATTACAATCAAGAAAATTGATTCATGAGTGGTGTTTTAAAAGTCTGAGAAGAGCTTTGGAAGATTTGATTGTTCACTGCTAGTGGGAGCAGTTCTATTGTTTTTTTGTTATCGCAGTGATTTCTGTTGTACAGGAGTTCTATGCAAATCTCCCTAAAGCTGATGAAGAAGGAGTCATGGTGAGGGGGAAGACAGTGCCTTTTTCATCTGAGGTAATTAATCAATTTTATCAATTGCCCCGAGTACTTTGTGTTTTTTTTTAAAATTTGGTCCTACGAAAGAGAAGCTGGACGAGATAATTTTATCTTTGACTAATGGAAGAGGGATTTGGAAGATAACAAATGAAGGAAGAGTAAAATTTCCTACTTCAAAGTTGGATGCCAGTGCAAAGACATGGCTTTATTTTTTCTCTGTTCGTCTGCTACATACAAATCATTTCAGCGAAGTGACTCGAGATCGAGCAACCTTGAACTATTGCATTCAACAGTTCAAGCCTATTGATATTGGAGCTTTGATTCAAGGAGTTATTACCAGTTCTGCCATTGTTGCTACTACTACAGGTTTAGGATTCTCATTCTTGATCTTCTCCTTATGTGAGCAGGCTAGAGTTAGATTTGACAGCTGGGGGGAGATCTTACAACCACAAAAACCTATTATCAGTGTGAATGTAAAATATTTTTCACATCATTCTATTTTTGGTTAGAGGGGTGGATTCTCTAGTAGTTCTTCTACTTCGACGCCACGAGCTTCTACTTCACATGCTTCTACATCACGGGGTCGGACTTCTGGATCTGATTCAATGTCACAATTATTATAGAAGATTTTGAACAATGTCAACTACACTACAAATAAGGTATTAAACTTAGAACATTTTGCTTAGCATATGGATGGATATATGAAGATACGTAGTGATTATGAGGAGGAGTACAACTTATATGTGGAGCGTCTCAGGAGAGGTGACCAGAATGATGTAATTCCTCAGTACCCCAAATATCCACCATATGAGCCTGCAGCTGTTTGGCATAGTGTCGATAGTGATGCAGAGGAGGATGATGATTAGTTTGGATCTTTAATTTTGTTTGATGTTTTTAGAGAGTATGTGTTATTATGAACTGTGTTATTATGAACTGTTGTTAGTGCAATTGTTCTGTACTTTGTGTTTTGTTTTCAGTTGTTATTATTGAGACTGTTATGTTTTATTATACACCTACTGTATTTATGTTTTTTGAGTAGATATTATGTTTGTGTGGTAGTAATTGTGTTAAATGTGTTGTTTAATGTATTTGGTTAGTTTGTGCTGAACTTAATTCTGGATCTTAAGAAGGTTTAGATTCTAGTTAACTTTTTACTTTAAAAAACTGCATGTTTAAAAATTTTTAATCTATCACAAATTATTTTTTCTTTATGTTGCAGTCATGTATGTTTGTTAGTGTGTTTGTTTTCTTTTATGTTGTACTCCACTGCATAAAAGTCTGATGAATCTCTATATGTTAAGAAAATTAACATTTGATCAATTTAAAATTTTACTCCTATTTTAAATTTTTGTACTTGCATATTTAAGATATGAAAATTCTTGTTAGCATGATATTTTAAATTTTCATTCCTGCCAATATTTGTATGATGCTAAAATGTTTTACTTTTTTTAATTATTTAAGTTTGGGGGAGGGATGAAAATTTTTTTAAGGAACTTAAAAATTTATTTGTTCTCAATTGTGCTTCAAATAAATTTGATTTTGATTTGAAGGAAAAAATGATCATGTATATAAATTTATATCAAGGAAGTAAGATTTTGAATAAAGAAATGAGTAAGAGAATTTAGTTAAAATTTATAGTAATGAAGAGAAACTTAAAGTTAAAATTTTGTAAATGTGGAAAATGCTAAATATAGTGTAACTATCTTTAGTAGGAAAAATTGCATTTTTAAAAATTCAGAAGATTTAGATTTTTATTTTGAATACTTAAATTTCTTCTATTGAAATTAATTTTCAAAACTATTATTATTTTTTTAAGTGAAAGAAAAATATCGTGAAAGAAAAATATCAACTCAAGAAAAATATCAACTCTTTACTTTAGGAAAGGAAGAGTGGGATTCAAAATCATTAAAGCCATCTCCAGATATATTAATTCTTGCCTGAAAAGAAAAAGAAAAAGAAAAGAAAAAGAAAAAGAAAAGGAAAAAGAAAAGTAAGTAAAAAGAAAAAGAAAAAGAAAAGAAAAATTGAAAAAGGGAGAAGAAGCTTGAGGATTAGTGCCTAATCAAAAATTTCGATATATTAATCCTTGCCTGAAAAGAAAAAGAAAAAGAAAAGAAAAACAAAGAGAAAGAAAAAGAAAAAGAAAATAAAATTTGAAAAAGGAGGGATAAGCTTGAGGATTAGTGCCTAATCAAAAATTGGTTGCACATCAGATTTTTTTAAAGTAAAAGACTTGAGAAACTCTTAAGCTTAAGGATATAATATAATAAGTAAAATTATGCTTAATAAAATTTTTAAGTAAAGATTATAGAATGTCTAAACTCTATATTTGGAGAATCTACATTTCATATTTTTAAAATTTAACAATTTCTAAACGCTCATTTACTAATATTTTTTCTAAATTGGACTAATATATTTCTACATCAAAATTTTGGTAACTTCTAAAGAAACTCATATACATCATCTACTTATATTGGTTGTTAAAGATTAAAGTGTCACTTGAGGACAAGTAATATCTTAAGTTTAAGGTATTTTGATACACCTAAAATATATAGTATATACCCCTAAAATATATAGTATTTTTCTACGTAATTTTATATCTTTTTTTAAGATATTGCGCTTTAATGATGTGTGTTTTTATTTTAGATGCAATCAAATGGATGAAAATGCTAAAAGGAGTGAAAAAGTGTCAAATTTGGAGCAAAAATGAAGAAATGTGAAAAAATGAATAGGGCCGCCTAAGTGCCCAGGACTGACGCATAAGCGCCAGAGGGTTGCGCCTAAGCACCATGTACCCCACGCTTAAGCGCCAGGTACCATGCACTTAAGCGCCAGAAGTAGTTATTTGATGATTCATTGAATTTAGATGAATTTTTTATGAGGTGTTTGAAGCAACCCCTGGTAAAAACGTGTGAATATCCCATGGACACAAAAGTACATTCAATAGGCTTTGAGGAGGTAACTTCTAGAAGATTCACTGAATGGAGACATATTTTGAAGGTTCACCAAGTCACCTATTGGATTTTTATTAAATAAGACTTGGATCATCAAGGCAAGAGGCCAAGCACACATCAAATTTTACATCCAACATTCATCCAAGCCGCCGCGGCAGCCACGGCCGCCGCCACCGGCAGCT
>NW_018165731.1:0-17045 GCF_001263595.1 Phalaenopsis equestris | reverse complement strand
ATAGTTTTAGGTTTTGATATGAGACGTTAGCTCCCAGGTGGAGGAAAAAGAGGAAAATCTAGAGTGAGAGCTAGCATCTTTCCTACCTAACCGGTCTTCAAGGATATTCAAATTATAGATTAGCCGATGTTCTTTATAGCATCTCTAATATGGGTAATAAACATTATTGCTCCTATTTGGGACAACACAATTGCCATAAATTCACAACATAATTTTTCTACTTATTACTGATTCGTGATAAAGAAAAAGAAATTTTATTTATCTAGCCTTCATCTTGCAAATATTTAGTTAAGTTAATTAGTTACTTATTTTATTTTCATAAATAAAAAATTATAAAAAGAATCAAATTTTCGTTCCTATTATAGCCTCTTAAGTTTAAGTAAGAATATTTTGTAAAGTAGATTTTTGTGATTTAAGCTTTTTAGTTTATTTTAAAGTTCATATTGTTAATCTCCCTGTTAGTTTGATATTTAGGGCTTAATCAAAAAGTCCTATATTACTTGATAACGATACGTATACTTGCGTAGTATCCCATATTTAAATATTATAATTATTTTCTTATTTGTTTCATAGTGGAAAACTTATTTAGCTTTTGTTTTGGATTAAGTTTTTGACTTTGTTATAAATTAAGAATAACTATTAAGGAAACACAAGTTTTTTAGAATTTTTAAAAATATAATCACATAAATCGCATTTTTCATATATACCAAAGAATCGACATCAGATACTACAACAAGTAATGTGGATAAATCTCCAAAAAATTCATATTTTAAATGTGCATGAAGAATTTTAATTTCACGTTTAGGAGGTTTCATAATTGAAGGAATAAAATTTTTATTATTGTCTGTAGTATCTAACAGCTCAAATTGTTCCTGAACATAATCCAAATCTTCATTACTCAATTCACTGGATTTATCTTGCCTTTTATCCTCATCTTCATGCTCCAAATGTTCTTCTTCAATTTTCTTTTTAAATATATTTGTGAAATATTCAATGCTTAAATAATCATTAATTTCCATTCTAAAGCATTCATCATCTCTTCCTTTTGCCGGGTATCTCATTAATTTTGATATATTAAATGTAATTTCTTGATCATTAGCTATCATTATTAACTCTCCTTTTTATAAGTCTATCAAATCTCTTTCAGTAGCAATGAAAGGTCTCCTTAAAATGATAGGAATTTCTTTATCTTCCTCCATATCTAGCACAATAAAATCCACAGGAAAGATAAATTTATCAAATTTTACCAATACATCTTCTATAACTCCTTTGAGATAGGTGATCAAATGATTAGCTAACTAAAGAGTTACAGTAGTAAGGGGAATTTATTCTAAACCCAATCTTCTAAAAATTGATAGAGGCATAAGATTAATACTGGCTCACAGATCACATAAAGCTTTTCTAAAATATCTTTTGCCAATAGCACAAAAAATAGTAAAACTACTAGGATCTTTATGTTTTTTAGTAAGTTTTTTTTTGAATTATTATGCCACACTCCTCACTAAGTGCAACAGGCTCATTGTCTGTAAATTTTCTTCTTAATTAAGTATCCTTCAAAAACTTCACATAGCTTGACATTTATTCCAGACAAATGGAATATTTATGATTAATTTCCTAAATATTTCTAAGAGCTTCGTAAATCGTTTATCCTTGTTTTGTTGTGTCAATTTTTGAGGAAATGGAGGTGGTAGTCTTTCTATTTTTGTTGTGTAAGTTTTTGAGGAAATGGAGGTGGTAGTCTTTCTACAATAATTTTCATTTGTTTAATACAATATTTTGAATAATGATGAAAATCTTCATCAAACTTTTCAACTGCCACCCCTTCTTTCTCAACCTCATTTTCTTTTTTTATTTTTAATTCTCTTTCACTTCTAAGTTGAATAAGCTTAATTTGCTCTTTATTTTGATCTTTATGATTAATTTCAACATTATTAGGCAAAGTTACTGGAGGTCTATTGCTAGGTGCAGTAACGATATATCCAAATTGATTTTTCATGTTTTTAATTGTAGCTCCTTGACTTTGTAATTGTGCTCCTTAAATTTGTAATTGATTACCCATTTGCAATATCAATTCTTCCATAGACAATTTCTTCTCCTTAAATTGTGATTTGCTATTAAATATTAGAGGATAATAAGGTTTATAGTTAGTGTTTCCCTGGTTGTTTGAATTTCTCAATGGGTTCACTAGATTGTTCCCTCATTGTGGATTTAGAGAATTAGAGTTATTAATAGTCCAACTTAAATTAAGGTGATTTTTCCAACCAAGACTATAATAATTAGAGTAGGGATTATTAGTTCAGTTATTTACTGCATTCAAAGTATCATATGATGATTGAGAATTTATCATTTGTCCTAATGAATTTTTCTCAATTGCAGGAGGTGTTTTCGAATAATTTAATCCAAATTGATCCATCTTCTTTGATTTTGCAGCAACTTCAGAAGCCAAAATAAATGTTGCATCAGGATCGAGAATACTAGCTACTCTTTTTGGAGTTACCCTTTCAGAGGGCCATTGAAAACTATTAGTTGTCATCTCTTCAATTAAAGAATATGCTTCATCAAATGGTTTTGAGATTAATAATCTACCAGTAGCAGCGTCAATAATAGATTTAAGAGATCCCACTAATTCATTATAAAAAGTTTGAATTATTAACCAATCTGGTAACGCATGGTGTGGACACTTACTAAGGAGATCTTTAAATCATTCTTAAGTATCATATATTGATTCTCCTTCAAACTGACAAAAAGATGTGACATCGTTTCTAATTTGAGCAGTTTTTTATGGTGGAAAATATTTAGATAAAAATTTTTGTGATAATTCTCCCCAATTTCTAATAGATTAGGTGCTAATGAGTTTAATCACTTCTTAGCTTTATTCCTTAATGAAGAAGGAAAATGACTAAGTATAACAGCGTCATTTGACACTCCATCATATTTAAATGTAGCAAACAAGTCTAGAAAACTACCAAGATGTAAATTAGGATCTTCAGTTGATGTTCTACTATTTGGATTATTTTGTACTATTTGGATAAGAATGAGTTTAAGCTGAAATGAATTAGCAGCTACAACACGATTTTGTATACTCGAGTGAATTTAATCTATTGTAGGATTAGCATAATCTTTTAAAAGTCACTGTTGATGTTCATTTTCAATTCCTTGATTTTTTAAGTTGTTAGCTATTTTGTTCAAATTATCAGGCTCTTTTTGATGTTTTTGAATTTTTCTTATAGTTCTTGCTAATTCTAAATTGTAAGGTACTAAACCTTTGCATCCTAAACTACACATACACAAACACAAATAACACTTAAAATAAGCAAACATATAAGAATGTAAGAATATTTATTATACCACGATTAATATATGTTTTATAGTTCAAACAAAGTCTTCTAAATAATAAAGTAATTTACCTTTATCTCCCCGTCAATGACACCAAAAGCTTGATGTGCAGCTTTTGTATGTGCAATAAATGTCTTTTAACACTACAACACACATGACATCACAATTAGGAAATACTGATTCTATAAAATAATATATTGTTGTAAGTTTACATTTTATGCTTATTTTTGGTGATATTGGACTTTAAAGAAGGGTATTTTCATATTTTTGTTGCATGTATATCAATTTTAGGCACTTGGAGCAAACGTAGCAAAAAGGACAAAATTTGGAGCCAAAATAGCAAATTTTGTGATTCTGGCACCTGGAGCACCATTCTGTAGCACCATTCGACAGAGAGCTAGAACTAGAAGCACCAGATATTGCGCCTGAAGTGCCAGATTTGGCACTTGAAGCGTCAGATTTGGCGCTTAAAGTGCCAAAACCCAAAACAGCGCAGTCTTAAGCAAGTTGGCGTATGAAGCGCCAGAGTCAACTTTTTGCAGATTAAGGTGGTTTAGGACGAATTTTGCACAAATTTTGAAAGGGGCACTTGTTATAAACACCTCATGGAGTGATTCAATGCATCTAGACACTTTGGAAGGTTCTTTTATGAAGGGATATGTCGCTTGGATCAATAAACATGTATTTTAAATTCAAAAGGGTTGACTTTTGGATGGAATTTTGAATTCTTTTTGGAGGGAGGCAACCTCTAATAAAGGAAAGGAAAAACTAAGTCTTGAAAGAGTTGAAGGGGTGATGCGGGTGCATTTAGTGTGTTAATTTTACAAATAATTTTCAATATTATAAAATACATACGGCAGATAGAATAACAAATATGCAAATTAATCCTAACAAAAATAACTTCAGTGAAATTAGTTTTATCTTTTAAAAATCTTTAAACTGACATATCCCCTTTAAAATTAACTCAAGTATACGTATCACTCATGTAATAAAGGGCTCTAATGGAGTCCTAGATATCGTTCCTACAGGGAAGTTGGAAATGCCTAGAAGTAAATTCTTAAGATTATAATGTAAAGTACAATTTGGAAAACTACAAAAAGTAAAGTGCAAAATTCAAAAATTAAGTAGCAAGTGAATGCTAATTAAAATGTAGTTGATAGAAAAAGTTAACTAAACTAAATGCTAAACTTTCAAAAGTAAACTTTAGAAAACTAACAAAGTTTTTGTAACAAAAAGTTTAAATTTAAGAAAGCATCATTTCCCTTTATAAATGAGTATATAGATTGTGAAGAAGTATATAGATTGGGAGGAAGTTAAAATCATTTAAATATATATATATAAACCGTTTTGTGCCAAATATGAGCATAAAGTTTAAATTTAAGAAAGCATCACTTCCCTTTACAATAAGTATATAGATTGCGAGGACGTTAAAATCATTTAAAAATATATATATAAACCGTTTTGTGCCAAATATGAGCAATCCTATTCTTTACTTTCTTCTGAGTCCATAAAGAACATTGAGTAATTCAGAGTTTAATCCCTAATTCTGTGGTTAGGCTAAGAGAATATCAGCTGCCATTTAAAGCTCCCACAACTCCCTCACCATAGGGCTAACAATCTCGCATCAGTTTCCAATCAACTAGAACAAATTGGAGATTTTAATTTATTACCGTAAAATCTCCAATTTTGCATCCAATAAGTATATTTCCATGATTTCTTGCACCCTTATTACCTTAAAATCTCCAATTTTACATCCAATAAGTATATTTCCATGATTTCTTGCACCCACCTCATTGGATGAAATACTCTCCCATGAAATCATATATGATTCTCCCCATGTTGTAGAAATCATAGCCCTTTTGGAACATATATTTCTCAACACATTTTAACATTTCAATTTGCCAGATCAAAAGGTAAAAGAAAATCAGAGTTCAAATCATCACAAATTATTGACCTTAAAATATATATAAAACAAAATCAATTCTTCACGAAAGTATATCTTAAAGTAGGGAGAAGGATAAAGAAGACTACCTAGAATTCATGAGATGGATACGATAAAACATAGATTTCATATGTAAAAATAATTTTACAAAATAAAAGAAATAAAAGACACAACTTATCTCATAATCCTTCCTAAGCAAATCCCTATAAGTTCTTTCTAGGCCTTTCTCTCTTTACAAGCACTCTCAATTCTCTCTTAGAAATGTAATGAAGAAGAAATCTCTCACCTTCCCTCTCCTCTTACAATCCTTCAAGAAAATCTGAAGCCATTGACTTTCTCCCTCTCTCTCTCTATATCTTCTTGCCGGCCCCATTTACATGCTACTCCAAGCTCTTCTTCAAGCCCTAGACTTCCCTCTTTTTTATCGAAGGCTGTCTCCCTCCAAAATTCTATCCAAAAGTCAACCTTTTTGGCCTTTTTGAATTGAAAAGACATCCATTGATCCAAGAGACATATCCCTTCATAAAATAACCTTACAAAGTGTGTAGATGCATTGAATCACTTCAAAGGCTATTTAGAACAAGTTTCCTTTTGAAAATTTGAGTAAAATTCGTCTCAAACCACCTTAATCCAGAAAAAGTCATCTCTAGCGCATCTTGCGCTAAATCTGGCGCATCTTATGTTAGCTCTCTGTCAAATGGCGCATCATGCACCAGTTTGCTGAAGACCATGCTGTTCTGGGTTTTGGCGCATCTTGCGCCAATCTGGCACATCTTGCGCCAATCTGGCACATCTTGCATTAGTTTCCCAAAATTTGTTGTTTTGGCTCCAAATTTCGTTCTTTTTGATATTTTTGCTCCAAATACCTAAATTGGATATACCTACAACAACAACATGAAAATACCTTTCTTTAAAGTGAAATATCACCAAAAATAAGCATAAAATATATACTTAAAACTACATATTATTTTCAGTGTATCAAAGTCCCCCAAACTTAAATGTTACTTGTCCTCAAGTGACACTTCTACTACATCAAAGCATATGACTTAGGATAGAGATTAACTTATAAATTCTATTTTTTAGTTTAATAAATAAAATAGTAAATTTTAAGAAAAACCTTTAATAACTTAGATTCAAACTCTAAGTCTAAGAGTATTTAGTAATCAAATTTAGGATTTCTGAATCTCTATTAAATTTCAAGAAGAATTGGAAGAATTGCAATTTGTCATATCAAGGATACATGAAATATTTATATGAAAAAGAACTCCATGAAAACTTTACTAATAATGCTACTAATACTCCAATATAAGTTTAGAAAATGTAACAAAACATTTTTCTTAAGTTGATTCAAGTGATGTCATTTTTGATAAGGCATCTCCTCAAGCTTCTCCTCACAAACTTTTCTTTTCTTTTCTTTTCCGTTTTTCTTCCTTTTTTGCTTTTTTTTAACTTTTAGGATCTTTTCAATCATTTGTTTTGTTTTTCTTTTTCAATTGAGGATTACTATATCTGGATAGTCTTTAATAGTTTTGAACTTCCCTATCCTCTTCTTAAAGTCAAAACTCTTACCTTTCTTCACTTTATAAATTCATATTAATTTATGATTTTCATAAATTCTCATTCTTTTTATCTTACATTAAACTCTAAATTTCTTAACACTTCAAAAATACCATTTTCTTTACTTAAAAAAAAAACATAATAATCTTATCCTATCATACTAAATATCTTTAACTTTAGAATTGACCTTTATTATTAAAAAAAATTACCTAAATTTACCATAATTTTCCATAAACATAAGTATAGTCATTTAAATTTAAATCTTAATATCCCAGGTTTTGTTAAATTAATTTTTTAAAAATATTGTTAATTGAGGACAAATAAAATTTAGTTTTCTTTATTTTAAAATAAATCCCCCCCCAAACTTAAGTTTTAAAGTAATTTTAAAATGTTTTAGTACAAAATTCAGTTGGTGAAAGAAAACAATAAATGCATGAAAATAAAAACTAACCTGTACAGGATTTATGACTATGAATTTGGGCTCTCGTATACTGCTCGTACTAACTTTAAAATACACAAAGGCTTTAAAACATTAAATAAAACATAATATATTCTGTTGGGCTCTGGTATACTGCTCGTACTAACTTTAAAAATACACAAAAGCTTTAAAACATTAAATAAAACATAATATATTCTATAGAATTTGCTAGGAATTAAAAACCAAATTAAAAACTAAAAATACTAAAAATGCAGACAAAGTAAAAACTTACAGTTACTATTACAATTTTAAGTTCACAACACATAATGAAAGTTTTTACGACATCAGTTTTAAATGTCAACCAAACAACATCCAATCAACATAACAAACAAACAAACAACCAAACTGTCCTAAAAATATCAATCTTCATCGCCTTCCTCCTCATCATTATCTTCTTCTTCTTTTTCTTCTTCTTCTTCTTCTTCTTCTTCTTCTTCTTCTTCTTCTTCTTCTTCTTCTTCTTCTTCTTCTTCTTCTTCTTCTTCTTCTTCTTCTTCTTCTTCTTCTTCTTCTTCTTCTTGTTCATCTTCATCATGAATAGCGACATAAGAAGTGAAGCTGGGGCAAGTAGGAAATTCCACATTGGATTCACCCCTAAGATATCTAACCATACCTTCCTCAAAAACTATATCATGTTGAAATCTCCTCTGCTTATACTCATCGTTATAAGCATTTTTTACTCCAATTTCTCCAATCTGGTTCTGAATATTGATTATATCCAATTGTTGATTCATGAGTTGGTTCATAATGTTCTCAAGTGATGCAGATTGAGAAGTAGATGCCCCTATATCTAATGTAGAGGGTCTATCACTACCTCCACTTATGGTCTCAACAAATGATTCAACCCTCTAAACTGTATGCTTCCCAATAGAATTTTGTGGCTGTAATCTTTCCTCATTTCTATGGAACTATACTCCTCATTGCTCTCATAGAGTTAAAATCAGGGCAGGGTAACCGAAACCACTAGCTGTAGGGTTCTTAGCTATGCTCCGTGCATGATGAACTAAGAGAGCACCAACATCTATTGCTTTCATGTTCTGAATGCAATAGTTTAATATAACTCTATCCTTCGTTACATCAACTAGATGATTCGTGGTTAGTAATTTAACAGAGATGAAGTGGTGTCATGCCTTTGATTGAATAGTCAACATGAAAGCGAAGAAGTTAACTTTCTTATTATTTTTAATTATCCATTCTTCTCTTTCATCAGTCAGATAAGCAATCACTTCATCCAGTGATTCCAGTGATGAATCAATCATCACGAATGCAGCGTATTCATAATGAAATACACTCCTTAGCCCATAAAAATCATTGATCCTTTCTTCAGAAAATTCAAGTTGCTTACCTCTTACAAGGACGTGATCGTTATCAATGAACCTCAAGTTGGCATAAAATTCCCAAATCATTGGTACAATCGCTAATGCAGTGAAGTAGCAAAACCTTTCTCAATTTTTAGCAATGATAAATTCCTCGATCTCGCCACGGGTCAGCAAGTGCCCATTCTTGGATCAATCTCCTTGATTCTAATTGAGTGTTATAACTATGTTGGGCATTGAAATTGAGAATTTTTTATTGTATCAAAATCATCTGACGACCTTCCTCTTTTTACTCGTTGAGCCATTTCAAGTTCTATAAAAATCCAAATTAATTTCAAATAAATTACAAAATAAAAATCTAACTCCCCAAGTAAGATTATTTGGTAAGAAACTTTTCACCATGAGTTTTCGTCGAGCTTTTTCATAAAAAATCCCAAATTTCAGATTTTCCATAATGTAGGAAAAATCCATGGTGAAAATAAAAAATTTCTATGTTAAAGTGAATCTCTTACCAAGAGAAGATGAAATCTATGATTTTTAACCTCTGAAATCTTCTCGATCGTACTCAATGTGAAGCCCTAAGTCAAGGTTTAGAGGTAGGAGATGACCTAAGAAGTAAAAATGGAGTTTTACTGTGTGATTTCGCAGTTTTTAAGCTAATCTAACATTTTCGTGAATTTGACGCATCTTGCACCAATGCCTTGATTTTTCCAGATTTCATTTTCTGTAGAAATCTGCTGCGCACCTCTTTACGTAAACCTCAAATTAACTCAAATGAACTTTTATAATCATGTTTAAACATTACTCTAACACAAAATATTCACAAAAAACAAAAAACTCACTTTTATATAAAATTTACGCTATTACAAACTAACATTTTTCAAGCCAACAAACATCTAATTCAGTGTTCAAAGCAAACTAAAATATCCTACCACTGAAATCTAAACATCTAAATACCAAACTCGAACATAGATAAAGTTCAACAATAAAAGTAAATGCAATCCAACATAACAAAACAACTAAAACAAGTAGTTCTGAATAAAACGTTTCATGCATAGATTATGTTCAAACATCTTCTTCACTCTTGTACTCTTGGATATCTCCCATAGATTGGTAGTGCACATACAAGTGGTAGAAGGGTCGATAGGGAAACTCATCAATTGAATACTCCCCAATCCAAGCATTTTTCTTCAACATACGTATCAAACTATCTTCAATACGACCAGTATGTTCAAAATGTTCTTTCAGCCTTCAATACAAATGATCCAACATTTCAGAAATTATCTGAATTGCATGCATAAGATTATGCATCTCTCTTTATATCTTCTTGACTCTTTTTAACAGTGTGTTAGAACTGAAGTATGGCTGAATAGGTGATGAATTTTTTACTGTGTGATTTCGCAGTTTTTAAGCTAATCTAACATTTTCGTGAATTTGACGCATCTTGCACCAATGCCTTGATTTTTCCAGATTTCATTTTCTGTAGAAATCTGCTGCGCACCTCTTTACGTAAACCTCAAATTAACTCAAATGAACTTTTATAATCATGTTTAAACATTACTCTAACACAAAATATTCACAAAAAACAAAAAACTCACTTTTATATAAAATTTACGCTATTACAAACTAACATTTTTCAAGCCAACAAACATCTAATTCAGTGTTCAAAGCAAACTAAAATATCCTACCACTGAAATCTAAACATCTAAATACCAAACTCAAACATAGATAAAGTTCAACAATAAAAGTAAATGCAATCCAACATAACAAAACAACTAAAACAAGTAGTTCTGAATAAAACGTTTCATGCATAGATTATGTTCAAACATCTTCTTCACTCTTGTACTCTTGGATATCTCCCATAGATTGGTAGTGCACATACAAGTGGTAGAAGGGTCGATAGGGAAACTCATCAATTGAATACTCCCCAATCCAAGCATTTTTCTTCAACATACGTATCAAACTATCTTCAATACGACCAGTATGTTCAAAATGTTCTTTTAAAACGTTTCATGCATAGATTATGTTCAAACATCTTCTTCACTCTTGTACTCTTGGATATCTCCCATAGATTGGTAGTGCACATACAAGTGGTAGAAGGGTCGATAGGGAAACTCATCAATTGAATACTCCCCAATCCAAGCATTTTTCTTCAACATACGTATCAAACTATCTTCAATACGACCAGTATGTTCAAAATGTTCTTTCAGCCTTCAATACAAATGATCCAACATTTCAGAAATTATCTGAATTGCATGCATAAGATTATGCATCTCTCTTTATATCTTCTTGACTCTTTTTAACAGTGTGTTAGAACTGAAGTATGGCTGAATAGGTGATGAATTTTGGGATGATTGATCCATCAACACATTCATATTGTTCTTATCTCTTAAAACAATACAAATAAACTTCTAGATCCACCGACTTCCAAGCAAGAAGAACTTTTTCCCAAATCTCATAAGATACTTGCAATTGACTGCAAAATAGAAAAATAATGGATGGATGCCCTAATCTAGTTGCAGATCCATTAACAATCAAACCCAAAATTGATTTCATAATTGTTGCTCCAAAGTCAATAGGTTTTCAAGTTTGAATATAGTAGTTCAGAATAGCACTCTCATTAAGTACCTTACTGATTTTCATAGTAAGAAGTAATTTTAATACAATAAAGAAGTGTCATGCCTTAGAAGAAGGATTTAACAATGATGAATAAAAACTTACATTTCCATCATCTCTGGCCTCCCAATTCAAATCTTCATCCGTAAGGTATCAATAAAGTTCATTCATATTATATCTCGTAGGGGTAAAATTTGCAAAGTGTCAATTAAGCACATTTTCAATCATAAAAATCTTGTTTATCCTTGAAGGAGTGAATTGCACAAACCTGCCTTGCACATAGACAATTCCTTGGTTGATTCCATGTAGATTTGCATAAAAGTCTTTCACCACAGAGACAGTTATGGCGTCAGTACTGTAACAAAGCACTTCCCAGCATCTACAATAATCTCTTCCACTCGAGTATTCAGAGTGTTGAATACTTGATTCATAAACCCCCTTTATTTCATGAACTTTCTCTGGTTGAAATTTTAAAATCTAGCAGAACTCTTAGAGCAGGTCGCCATTTAAATTGAAATCTAGTGACTCTTCCCTCATTTTCCCCCCTAAAATGGACTTTAGAATTAGTTTTTGGGAGTTATAAGGAGAAGAACCCACCAAAAATTGCCAAAAACTGCCTTTTGAAATGTTTTAAGTCATTTTCGTCGCTGCGGTGCATCATGCGCCAGCTCTCTGGAACGTGATGCATCATGCTCTACTTCCAAAAAAATTCGCCATTCCAATTTCAATCCAAAAAATTCTTAATTCTTCCTTAAAATTAGGTAAATGAAGATGTTTTTTAAATATTTTCTTAAATACATGGACTTTATAAAAACACAAATATAAATATACATAAATATTCCAAACAAAAATACAAAAGCAAAATAAAAAATGATAGATATGGTTTGCCTCCCACAAAGTGCTTGGTTTAATGTCATCAGCCCGATATTTTTAGCCTTTAATCTGGGTGACCCAACATCACAACCTCTTTGAAAACTGGTCTTTAACCTTCAAAATATGGCTTCATTCTGTGCCAATTTACTTTAAATATCCTTTCAGCCTTATGGTCTTCAATATTAATAGCTCCGTAGGGATAGACTTTTACAACTTTGAATAGCCCTTTCCACCTAGACTTCAGTTTTTCAGAAAATAATTTCAATCTTGCACTGTATAATAAAATTTCATATTTAGGTTCAAATTGCTTCTTTATTATCTTCCGATGCCATTCATTCATTCATTCTTTATAAATCCTAGCATTATTAAAAGATTCATTCCTAATTTCTTTAAGCTCATTCAATTGCAATAATCTTTTCTCACCAGCTTCTTCCAAATTAAAATTGAATACCTTTATAGCCTAATAAGCTTTATGCTTCAATTCTACCGGCAAGTGAGAATTCTTCCCAAAAATTAATCTATAAGGGAGGATTCTTATAGGTGTCTTATAAGCTGCCTTGTATGCCCATAATGTCGTATCTAATCTAACAAACCAAACCATTTTACTAGGATTTATACTTTCTTCCAAATTTCACTTAATTTCACGTTTAGATACTTTTGCCAAACCACTTGTCTAGGGATAATAAGCAGTTGCGACTTTATTGCATTATATAATATTTTTCTACCAATTTTGCAATTGTTGCATTCTTAAAATGAGATCCTCCATATGTAATGAATACTCTTGGCATTCCATATCTTGTAAAAATCTTTTTAATTAAAAATTTGGAAACACTCCGAGCATCACATCGAGGTAAGGCAATTGCTTCAATTCATTTTGAACATAATCCACTGCATAACTTTGGGGCTGATGGCCCCAACATCTCCAAGGATGTTCCCTTTCCCCTTCCTTTTTTTCTTAAGGGATACCTTATTTGTTTGCCATTTTGCATAACTTTGTAATATGTGACTCTTGTTTTGGTTTTGAATGAATTTTATTCACCTTTAATATATATATATATATATATATATTAAAGGTGAATAAAATTCATTCAAAACCAAAACAAGAGTCACATATTACAAAGTTATGCAAAATGGCAAACAAATAAGGTTCCTAAATTTTGTGGTTGCTACTAGCTCTCCTCTTAGTTTTCTCTTCTTCCAGTGGCTGTTCTTTCTTCTTGTACGATTACTTGGTTGGTTTTCTGGGTTTCTGCATCCCGGGAAACTTTTTTTTGAATTTGTTACTATTCTATTGAGGCTAATTTGCTATGGTTGAGCTTAACAATGTGGATTTATCTACCAATGTCCAATGGGATAAGGCCACTTTTGCTGATGTTGTGGGTAAAGGAGCTGCTACTGTTAAAGATTTTGATGACCTGGTTTTTCCCCACAGCTACCATGAGGCGGCTGACCCGATTATAAAACCTCTGAGTAGGAAGAATGGGAAAGTGGCTAACATTTATAATGATTTAGAGATCCAGAACCTGACTGAGGTCTGTAAATTTACTCTTATAATCAAGTTCCAGCTGGGACATCTGAAAATGGAAGCCATAAGAAATATCTTTGATGACATTAAACTCAAAGGTACTTGCAGGGTGGGTCTCATTGATGGGAGGCACATCCTTATTAACCTGTCAAGAGAAGATGATTATGCTAGAGTATTCTCTAAAGAGATTTTATAGATTGATGGTATTACTATGAAGATCTTGAAATGGTCCAGTGAGTTTGACCCGAGCAGAGAGCTGCCTGTAGTTCTTATTTGGTTCTATTTGGTTCAAACTTTCAGGGTTAAGGCTTCACTTCCTTAATCATAAAGTTCTGTTTAATATTGGCCAAGCACTAGGGAAACCTCTGAAGTTGGATGTCCCTACTTACAACCTTTCCAGACCTTCAGTTGTCAGAATATTAGTAGAAAGGGACATCACCCCTCCTGCTGTAGAGGAAAAATGGCTGGGGACTGAGCATAATGGCTATTGGCAAAAGATAGTTGCTGAACAGAAGCCATACTACTGTTTCCATTGCAGCATGTTTGGGCATACTGATAGCAAATGTTATAAAATCCATCCCCACCTGAGAAGATCTACTAGTGGGATTTCTAAGGAGGCTGACCATTTCTCTGTAGAAGATGGGCACTTGAGAAATGAGGATAGTGTTAATCCAGTAAATCAAGTTATTACCAAGGGCAGTGTGGATGATGGCCATCAGGGCACCAACCTTGCCCAAGTAGACAAGGAAATTGATAACTAGCAGGATGTTAATGCCAAAGCTAATGCCTACTTAGAAGCTGACCCTCCATGTTATAACAGACTATCACTAAAGTACTAAACACTGATAGGACTTGTGCTGAAATTGATAAAGTTATAGATAACCCTGTGGTGGATACTAATCTGGAGGTAGGGGATTAGGTTGTCCTTGGGGATCAACATATTGACACTGCAATAATTGAGGGGTTGCAGATAGCTCTAGAGGATGGATGGCTTGTCCAAAAATCAAGGAAAAAGAAAAAGGGCTTCCAGGTTTTGAATACTGAAAACGGGGGAAGTTACACTCTCAGGGATAGAAAATCCCATAAAGAAGCTCTCGAGGATATGACTAAAGCCAGAAGGAGGGGTAAATCAGTATCTATTGGATGATGAATATTCTTTGTTGGAATGTCAAGGGATTGGCACATCCTAAATCCCTTAACAGACTAATGGCCTTGAATAGGATGTATAAATTTTGGCTGATGGCTATTTTGGAGCCTATGGTCTCTAAAAACTCTAAGAGAATTATTAATAAATTCCCTAGTTTTTGATATCACTCTAATTTAAATAACAAGATTTGGGTGTTACATAGGAAGGAGGTGTCTTGCAGCATACTGTGGGACCACCAACAATTTCTCCATATTAAGCTTCAATTTGGGGGTCAGGTAGGTCTGGCTACTTTTGTTTATGTTGGGTGTTCTCCTAGTGCAAGAAAGGAGCTTCGGGATAGTCTAATAGCTATTAACAGCTCTTATAACTCCTTTTAGATGGTTGGTGGAGACTTTAATTGCATTTTTGTACCTTCTAAAAAGTTGGGAGGCAACCCTCCTGACCTTAACAAGATGCACTACTTCAATGATCAAAGCAACCTGGCTGGTCTGTATGACCTTGGTTTTTCTGGTCCAAGGTTTACCTGGAGGAGGGGTCACCTTTGGGAAAGGTTAGATAGAATTTTTGTGAATTCCATTTGGCTTAGTGAGTTCATTCACACTTCTGTGCAGCATCTCAACATGACAGGATCGGATCATAAACCACTGCTTCTGAAAATTTCTGCATCTACTGCTAAGCACAAGCCAAGTTTTAGATACCTCAACATGTGGTCTTCCCACATAGACTTCGTTAATCAGGTCTCCATGGTTTGGAGGGATTGTCATCATTATAGCCCTCTGATTAAGTTATGGCAACTGCAAAAGAAGTTAGGTAGGCATTTATTTAACTGGAATTGGAAAACAGTGGGAGACATCAATTTAAAAGTAGTGGAGGTTGAAAAGCAAGTTGCTAATTTGGAAACTGAATTAGAGATCAACCCTGTAGTGGAGAAGGATTTATTGATAGCAAATGAAAATTTTATGAATGTCATCTGTATGCAGGAGGAATTCTTTGCCCAAAAGGCTGCTAAGACCAGATTCTGTGAAGGGGATAGAAACTCAAAATATTTTCATGCTTGTATCAATTTTAGAAGAAAGTGCAATACAATTCATAAGATCAAGGATACTGAAGGACAGTGGCTCCATTCAGAAGACCTAATTGCTGCCAGTGCTGTTAACTACTACCAAACACTTTTTAACCAACCATCTGTTTTTAGGCCCCCCATCCAGCAGGATTTGTTTTGCAGGGATGAGAACTACACTAGGGGACTGGACCTGGCATCTATTCCTAGGGAAGAGGAAATCTGGTCTGCTTTGGCCTCTATTTAGCTCCAAAGTAGCTGGTCCTGATGGATTTTCAGCTGATTTCTATAAGAAATCATGGAGGATCATTAAAGATGACATTATTAAGGCTGTCCAAGGTTTCTTCAGAGGTTTGGATCTTCCCAACTATTTTAAATGCTCTACTATAACTCTAATTCCTAAAATTTCTTTTGCTCTCTCTTGGGATCTTTTCAGGCTTATTAACCTTACAAATGTGCTCTCTAAAATTATTAGTAAGGTGATCTCTAACAGACTCCAACCCCTCATTCCCATGCTCATTTATGAGAACCAGTCAGCTTTCATTAAAGGGAGAAGCATAGTAGAGAATGTTCTGCTAGTCTAAGAATTAGAGTTGGATCTGGATAAGCATTGCAGAGGTGGGAACCTTATACTTAAATTGGATATTAGAAAGGCTTATGATACCATCAACTGGGAGTTCATTGAGGAAGTGTGGTATGCTAAGGGATTTACTGAACAATTTATCTTGCTGATACATAGATGGCTAAGAAACAACTCTCAATCAGTGTTTATTAATGGTAAATCCCATGGTTTCTTCACCTCATCTAGAGGAATCAAGCAAGGTGAACCACTATCTCCTACTATTTTCATCATTGTTTTTTATTACTTCTCTAAACTCTTGAATCAGCTTATGGTTTCATCCCCACATACACTCTACAGTCATAGATCTAACATTGTTGTGAATCATTTAGCATTTGCTGATGATGTTATTATTTTTGCCAAAGCAAGCCAAAGAAAAAGCAACCAATCCAGCTGTTAAATTAGTTCTTCAATGCCTGGAGAAGTTTCAGGAATGTTCTGGTATGCAATTCCATACTAAGAAACTCCTATTGGTGTTCAACAAAAAATTTAAACCTGAAATTAAGCATTGGATTGCTGACCTTAGTGGCTTCAGGGCCAACTCTCTGCCTTTAAAATACCTGGGTACTTTGTTAT
>NW_018165730.1:240088-240694 GCF_001263595.1 Phalaenopsis equestris | reverse complement strand
ATTTAGTAAGTTAATTGATGATGGATTGAAAGTATATATGAATGATTTCTATGTATTTAGAACATCATTTGACGCATGCTTAAATTATCTTGAAAAAGTTTTGGAGTTATGCGAAAGAACCAATTTAGTTTTGAATTGGGAGATGTTGACCTCACTTTTTGTTGAGGTTTAGAAATTTCTTTAGTAGCCTAGGTCTAGCCATAGGATTTTCCTATAGACTAGTCTTAGAAAACTAGAAATGGTATCCTCGCCATTAGAAATTCAAAACTCTTCTCTTTGCTCAACTTGAGATTCCACATATTGGTCCTAACCTCTAATATTTAAAAGGTAAGATCATTATGGGGGAGCTCAAGAAGAGTTTTTATAGGGCTACTTGGCCTTAGGATTGACCCTGGGTATTGATTTGAAGCTAAGGTACATTATACCCTTACCATATCTTCACAATACACTAACTAAGATCAATACATGAGAGCCCAAAATGAGGATTTCATTGATCCATGGTTCATTTAGAATGGATATCTATCCAATTCTACTTGAAATGCCCAACTTGGTCTTTTGCTCCTAGGTACCTCCAAATTACCTAACTGCCCTTGGGACCCAAATTTG
>NW_018165730.1:239634-239967 GCF_001263595.1 Phalaenopsis equestris | reverse complement strand
ATGGCCCAAAAATCCAAAAATTCCAAAAATTCCTAATAAATCCCAATAAATCCAAAATATTCCTAATTTCATTTTGTCCAACTACACCATGATCTAGTTTGGTCAATTTGACCATCTTTGATAAAATCCCCAAATTAGCCCCAATATTGGCTAACACCTCAAATCTCAACAATTGAATGCCTTAGACCTCAAATTGGCATCCAATTTTTGTTGAAAATCCTTTATAAGGTCATTTTTGACCAAACCCAACAATCAATTTGAGCTTAGCCCAAAGCTAGCTCAAGTTAGACCCAAATTTAACCCTTAAAGGCTTAATTTAGGTCTAAACCCAAA
>NW_018165730.1:232294-233484 GCF_001263595.1 Phalaenopsis equestris | reverse complement strand
CGAACCCAGCATAATATAAACCCTATTTAATTCCTTATATTAAATAGGGGAATTTGTCGGCCAATATAATTGGTTTCGCAGACCAAACGGATGTCATAACTTTCTCTAATTTATTTGATCAAGCCTCATCCTCAATTCTTGTGTTCATCCTTCGGGATAGATACAGGATTTGAGATAAAGTGCTCTTTCATCTAAACTACAAAAAAATTATGGGGTCAGTTTGACTACATTTTTTTTTAAAAACCCAACTTTTTAAACTTCCTTCCGAAGCGGGCAACGGGATTTCAATTCCGATGACCGACAGCTTCTTACGGGCAAACTCCACACCAAAAATAGTGCCGACAGGAGAAATGTCAATTTATGGTTGTAGGAGAAATTTTATTAGGGCAAAAAATTTTGGAAGATGGTATGGAAGCAGTCCCTACAAAAATTCAAGTTATATTTAAAATAACACCTCCTACTAATGTAAGAGAGGTTAGGAGTTTTCTTGGACATGTTGGTTTTTACATGCGTTTTATTAAAGATTTTTCAAAAATTACCAAACCTCTATGCAACCTTTTAGAAAAGGACAAGAAATTTTAATTTACTAAAAGCTGTTTAAATGCCTTTGAGTTATTAAAGGAAAAATTAATCACAACCCCTATTATAGTTTCACCTAACTGGGAGAAACCATGTGAACTGATGTGTGATGCTAGTGATTATGCTATTGGAGTTGTTCTTGGACAAAGGTATGAAAAGATTTTTAAGTTTATATACTACGCTAGTAAACTCTTAATGATGCTTAAATTAACTATATTGTTACTGAAAAAGATTTATTGGCCATTGTGTATATTTAGGATAAATTTAGATCTTATTTAATTGGAGCTAAATGTATTGTGCACACTGATCACTCTGCTATTAAATATCTGATGCGAAAGAAGGATGCCAACCCAAGGTTGATTAGATAGATAATTTTGATGCAAGAATTTGATCTTGTGGTTATTGACAGAAAGGGAACTGATAACCAAATTGCTGATCATTTGTCGAGATTAGAAAACCAGGAATTATCTGACACTGACAATGAAATTACAGACAGTTTTTCTGATGAAAAACTTTATAATATTAATGAGTGGAAAATACCACGGTATGCTGAAATTGTTAACTATATTGTAAGTG
This sequence comes from Phalaenopsis equestris, assembly GCF_001263595.1. NCBI lineage: Eukaryota > Viridiplantae > Streptophyta > Magnoliopsida > Asparagales > Orchidaceae > Phalaenopsis > Phalaenopsis equestris. The sequence goes on along the minus strand of NW_018165730.1, from coordinate 232,329 downwards.
ATATTTTGCCACCTATGCTGACACTGCAACAACAA
>NW_018165730.1:229951-231974 GCF_001263595.1 Phalaenopsis equestris | reverse complement strand
TTTGATGTTTGGAGATTAGATTTCATGGGATCATTTATTCCTTTATTTGGGAACTTATATTTAATATATATATATATATACATTGTAGTGGATTATATTTCAAAATGGATTAAAGCAATCACTTTACCTCAATGTGATGCTCGAAGTGTTTCAAAATTTTTAATTAAAAATATTTTTACAAGATAGATAATGCTTAGAGTAATAATTCAAATGAAGGATCTCATTTTAGAAATGTTACAATTGCATGATTGGTAAAAAAATATAATATAATGCTTAAAATTTTAGCTTCTTATCATCCCTAGAGAAGTGGTTTAGTAGAATTATCTAATCATGAAATTAAGAGAATTTTGGAAAAAAGTGTAAATCCTAGTAAGATAGATAGGTCTGTTAGATTAGATACTACATTACGAGCATACATGATAGCTTATAAGACACCTATAGGTATGTCCCCTTATAGATTAATTTTTGGGAAGACTTGTCACTTGCTAGTAGAGTTGGAGCATAAGCTTATTGGTCTATTACGGAATTCAATTTCAATTTGAAAGACACTTGCGAGAAAAGAATTTTGCAATTAAATGAGCTTGAAGAAATTAGGAATGAATCTTACAATAATGCTATGATTTATAAGGAAAGAATGAAAGAATGGCATGATCAGAAGATAACCAAAAGAACTTTGAACCTGGACAAGAAGTTTTGTTAAAACCATATTTTGAGGGTAAAAGATCATATTTTAAAGAGGTTTTAATGATCAGACAACCTGAATAACACCTGAATAGGTCGGGCTGACGACGTTAAACCAAGCGCTTTATGGGAGGCAACGCTTAGTTATCTTTACTTTTATTGCAATTATAGTAGTTTTTATTTGAAATTATCATTAGTTTGTGGAAGTATTAAGCTCTACTACTCTTATTTACCCTTGAATCATCATAAAAATTGGATCCATAAAGAAAAATTGGAACGCATTCGGACTAGAGCAAAACTGTGCAATTTTTGCCTTGGGCGCCATCGATGCCCTCGATGCCAACGACGGTGGGTTTTTACTGAGAGTCCAGGCAAAATAAATACAAAGGCTCACCGACGACGCCCTCAACCCCACCGACGGCGAGACTGGCGAGATGGCGCTTTCTTGGGCTCGAATGGCGGTTTTTTGGCCGGCGAGATGGCGGTTACTTGGGTTCAAATGGCAGTTTGTGACAGTTTTTGGGTGGGAGTTACCCTTTTAAACTCCAAAATTCGATTCCTAGTTCATATTTTCCCCCAAAAACATAGTGAAACTCCACCAATTTCATTCTTATGGCGTCCAATTCCCGTGCTAATCCCAGAATGTGAGTTTTCAATCAGTGAAAGTTTATTAGTGCGGAAGCGCAGTGAATCTTCAATAAGATACTGACGAAGAAAAGATTGATCAAGGAATGAGGATTCGTAAATCACAGATTGAATAATCCCTCAACAGTAATTGAAGAGACGATAGTGCGACAAAGATGGAAAGTGCTGTGCTATACTACCGCCGTCGTGGTTGTTCCTGTGGTAAAAGAGTTTAATGCAAATTTGCATGGAATCAACCAGGGAGTTGTTTATGTGCGAGGTAGATGGATCACTTTCACTCCTGCATGCACTCCTGCATGGATCAATGTCTCTCCTGCATGGATCAATGAATTATACATGATAGGGAACATTCCTGTCTGCCACTATTCTAATTTCATCTCGACAAGAAACCAGATGAATGAAATTTACTAATATTTTACGGACCTGATGTTTGTTCTACACTAATGATCGACGATTGTGTCTGATTTGTGATTGAGAATTGAGGTTTTACTGATCCATCTCTTTTAGCAACATCTTTCATCCTCTAGAATGTCTTTCCACTCATTTCTTCCTCAGATTTTTCTTCAATTTTTAGTTTCCTTTTTCATATTTTGAAGGGAATATCTGCACTGACTATTTTGATAGTTGTGAAGTCAGTTTTGGGCCTGATTGTTCATGGAACAACTTATGGTCTTGGACACCCCTCCACAATTTTCTC
>NW_018165730.1:228819-229687 GCF_001263595.1 Phalaenopsis equestris | reverse complement strand
ATCTCTGATAATATCTCTGATTTCCTTGATCATCTAGACTAGAGGATGAAAGAACATTTTGATCACTCTGGACATTTAGAAGATAGTTTGATACGACTGATGAGGAGGATGAACATAATAGAGGACGATTCTACTAAAGAATTTCCATTCCGACCCTTCTACAACCTTTTCGTTCAAGTGCAATCAATGGGATATCTCAGTGGAGAATCTAGTACTGAATCTGAAGAATAATAGATTTATATTACTACCTATTTGTCTATGTAATTGGAACTTTCTATTTGCTTTGCTTTAGAAGTATGCTTTTAGATCTCTGTATAGTTGAGACTAAGCATAGGATGTTTTGTATTCAGCGTTTTGAGTGTTGTGGCTTGGATTGCAACACTGAATTAATGTGTTGAGGTTGAGAAAATACCAAACTTAAGTGTGATATGTAACGTATATTGTACCCCTTGGAATTTATATATAAATATGATGTTTTGTTGTGAAAGTCGTTTTGTGTTGTGAAAGTCTATTTGTGCTAAGTACATCATTTAGTCACTTAAATTTATGTTTATAATGATTGAACGGATGTTGTTAAGGCTTGAAATTAATCAAAATCACAAAAATCTGAGAAATGAACAAAACGGCGCCCTCGACGCCGCCGACGACGGATTTTTCCCGAGACTTAGGTTCAAAATTCAATAGAGTGCGCCGACGGTGCCATCTACCCCGCCGATGGCGAGCTTGCAAAAAAACATATTTAACCATGATTTTGACTAGTCAACCGCCACTATTCATCATCCCCTTCCTCCTAAAAATGCAATTTTCGACCTAGGGCTTGAGAGATCTTGGATTGGGAGGCGATTTCAAGGCTTTTTGACATCGGATT
>NW_018165730.1:227044-228655 GCF_001263595.1 Phalaenopsis equestris | reverse complement strand
TATCATGGAACTTAGTGTTAAACTCTTAGAATTACTTTTGGAAGCCATTATTTACATATTTGTAGTATACTTTTGGAATTTTTCTATAATTTGATTAGATTGAAATATCTCCACAAAAAAAGAGTCGAATTGATTTCGAAGAGTCTCGCTTCGTTAATGCAATGGCTCAAAGAAGATTTACTTCAGTATTTAAGGGAAAGAAGTGTATATAAGATCGAGTTTTTGAGAGTCCGGGTGGAGAAATTGAACGAGTTATTACCGAGCGGAGGTGGGAAAGCTTTTGTTACACCACCAATAAAGCTGATGCAAATGTTATGAAAGAATTCTACGCTAATGTAATCTACTCTAAAGATAGAATAGTTCAAGTGCGTGAATTTCCTGTTGAATTTACTACCGCCCGCATCAACACCTTTTACGAAGTCACAGACTCTTATAGCGACCACTTTGAATCATTTAGTATAATGGAAGGCCTCCCTAAATGATATGATCAACTTTCTCACTAATGGGAAAGGAATGTGGAAGATTAAACAATAAAACGGGTAATTTTTCTGCTTCCATGCTGAATGCCACCTCTATGGTGTGGCACTATTTTATTTCCTCTACTCTGTTACCGACTTATCACCATAGTGAAGTAACTAGAGATAGAGCTATTCTGAATTTCTGTATTCAGAAAAATAGAACTATAAATGTGGGGAGAATTATTTTTAAGAATATATTGACTACGACAGGAAGTGAGACAAGTGGAGGTCTAGGACATCCTGGCCTTAATTATGCACTTTGCCAACTTTTTGGAGTGGAAGTTGGAGATGAAGAATAAGTTTACCCTATGAAACCCTTTAGTAAAGCATATTTGAAAACTTATGAATCCCATGAGAAATGGAGAACTGGAAATAGGAGATGTCCCCTCTACAAGTTATGACCTTCCACCTTCTAGCTCCCCTACTCTGACTGACTTGATGAATGAGTTGAACTTGCAGCGGAAGAACATAAAATTAATAAATGAAAGGATTGGAGGTTTAGAACGTCGACATGATTACGATAGTGAGTACCTTCAGAGGCATTCAAATTTTGAGATAGCTTATTATGAACCTTAGGCCTGACACTACAGAGGTGAGCCTGATGTTACTTTCCCTGAGTGCCCCCGATATACTCAGTATCAACCCAATCCACCTGCTGACCAAGGCGACGAAGATATAGCTTGGGATTTTGACATTTAAATGTAATTGATGTATTTGTATTTGTAATTTTATTTCTGTGATCTTTTATAATTGAAATAGATGTTTGTGTGTATTTGGATTTACATTTTTATTATGTTGTACTTGGTTGATTTTTAATTTTTGTTATAAAGTTAGTGTTGTAGTTAAATTTGCATGTTTAGTATAATAGATGTTGAGTAGTATTTTATAATGTAATGTAATTTTTATTTCACATTTTAATTGTAAGTGTTTGGTTTAGTTTTGTGCTTGTTTAATGAAATGTTGTGCTTGTTTAATGTTTTAGTTTTATACTTATTTCAAAATTTCATTACCCAGAAATTTCTCTAATGATTTATATGTGTAGAAAGCTCCTAATATTACAGACCAGGTGAAGTAGAAATTTTGAGAAGGCCTG
>NW_018165730.1:226318-226739 GCF_001263595.1 Phalaenopsis equestris | reverse complement strand
AGAGAATAAGACTATAGTTAACTATTTAAAGTAAAGAAAACTATATTTTGAAATATTAAGAATCTTTGAAATTCATTTGAGAAGAAAATATTGGGGCTCAATGATGTAAAAGCTATGAAATACTTATAAGGCAAAGAAATGCTTTGAGTTTCAAATTTAGGAAAAGAAAAGTGAAGTTCAAAATCATTATAGGCTATCCAGATATAGTAATCCTCAATTGAAAAAGGAAAAAAAAAGGATTGAAAACAATCCCTGAAAAGGAAAGAGAAACTATATAGGATTGAAAGCAATCCAATTGAAAAAGAAAAAAATTATGAAAGTGAGGAGAAGCTTGAGGATATGCCTAATCAAAAATTGGCTTCACTGGACCTACCTAAAGGGAAAACCTAAATACATTCCTGAACTTATATTTATAGAATAG
>NW_018165730.1:225663-225916 GCF_001263595.1 Phalaenopsis equestris | reverse complement strand
TTTAAAGAAAGGAATTTTTGATGTTTTGTTGCAGGAATGATGAATTAGGGTCATTGGAAGAAAAAAACGCAAAAAGGAGAATATTTTGAGCGAAAAGGACCAAAATGTGAGAAATTGAACTAGGGCGCCAACGTCGCCATCGATGCCATCGACCCCGCCGACGGCGAGATTTTCCCGAGACTCCAAAATTAATTCATCAAGAAGGTCTGCCGACGGCCCCCTCGAGGGCGCCGACGGGGAGCTCGGGGGGGTT